>NW_019154134.1:5038155-5071324 GCF_002288905.1 Enhydra lutris kenyoni
CATTACCTACCATGTGCCTCAGTTTCCTCATCTGTAAAACTGGGGAAAATGCTAATATCTGTATCCCAGCTTTCTCTGAGGATGAAATGAGTCAATCTATCATGGTAAATTTTCAACAAATATTATCTATTATTATTCTGTTTCTAGTGTCTACTACTTACCTGGCACAAAATAGGTACCCAAAAAAACAAATGCTACTGTGAGAAGAAGGCCTATGCTACATAGAAAAGAAAGAGTAAGAAGTCACTTAATCCTTATAACTTTATTTTCTTTCTTTCTTCCTCCCTCCCTTCCTCCCTCCCTTATCTTTCTCTCTCTCTCTTTCTTTCCCCTTCCTTCCCTTCCTTCCTTCCTATTTTCCTTCCTTCCTTCTTTCCTTTTTTTCTTTCCTTCTTCCTAGAGATTTATTTATTTATTTGAGAGAGAGAGAGAGAGCACATAAGTGGGGGGAAGTGGCAGAGGGAGAGAGACTCTCTAGCAGACTTCCTGCCCAGCGGGAAGCCCAGTGTGGGACTTGACCCCACAACTCTGAGATCATGATCTGAGCTGAAATCAAAAGTCCAATGCTTAACCAACTGAGCCATCCAGGTGCCCCTCACTTTATTTTCTTAAATTCATATGTCCCTGTAAGAAATCATGAGGCATTAAAGAAAGTTTTGAGATTTGCTCATACTTGTATGGTGAAAAAAACATGTATTGACAGAGAATCAGGCTAGGCTCTGGGAATCCAGATTGACTAAGATAACATCCCTGCCTTTAAGGAGCTCATGGCTTAGTTGATGAATTTGAGGGTAAATAAGAAACTATAATGGAGTGAGTGTATAGTAAGAGAAGTATGGATACATCCCATGGGGACTCAAAGTGGTGTGTCCTATGATGGCTGCAAATAGAAATTATCTAAGAGTTTACTAGAGACATGGTGTCTCAGGCTCCATCCCTGAAATTTCCGAAATACCACCTTGGGGGTTACGTATCTGCTTTTGCAACAGTCTTTATGGGTGAATCCTGGAATAGAAGACACAATGATTATCTTTGCCTAGCTGGGTCCAAGAAGGCTGCACGGTGGAAGTGATGCCTATCCTGGACTCTCACCGATGTTGAGGGGCTTGCCTACTCTTTGACAGGAGCAGCACAACTGTGCTTAGAGAATAGCTTTCCTGGTGCTGCTGTCAAAGACACAATTCAGAGCCTGACAGCTATTCAATGGATCCCAAAGTATGTGACTTTTTTTTTTTTTTTTTTTTACTTTGAGTGTAGTGGTCTCAACCTGGTTATGTATTATGTAATACATAGGGGAGGGGTGCATCCCCATTTCAGATTGAACTGGTCTGCAATGAGGCCAAACAAGTGATAATAAATGTGCAGCTAAAGAATTGTCATTTAGACAGTCCTACAGTGTCCCTAGGAGGACTCTAAGTACTGGCCCAGCATCGAGATGTGTCTGCTCCTGTGAGGGTCAGGCTTGTGCCTCACAGATGCCAAAAGACACCAGGCTCCTTGCCTGAAGGTATGTCAAGAGGGTGATCAAAACTATGATAAATTTCATAGATTTGCAATTAACAAATTAATGCTTTTGGTACAATATAGGCAACACAGGTGTGCTGCGCACCAGGTAACTAACTGCACATAACAAATATTTCATTCTTAGCGCCCAGATGTATAGGCAGTATTGGATGCAACATCAAGAGTGTGACTGCTGTCATTTGTCAACCCTGGCATGCTAGTTCTGTGACGGCATACATCTCATGGAGAGATAAGGTCGATCACTTACATTTGAGATTCTTCATTGACTGTGAGGCCCGGGCAAATGGCCCTCTGTCTGAGGTCTCCACTTAGCTTGACCATCCTTCCTTCCAATTTAGTTTTGGAGATAAACTCCAGATTTAAATTACACACTATTTCTGAGTGTGGGACCCTGGGATCTCTATTTTCTTAAAGCTCCTTGGTGACTTAATACAGCTGGTCCACCCCAGTGTTTTAGAATCACTGAAATTGTACAGATAAAAAATTCTGTCTACCTGAATAAACTGGAAGTATCACGATCTTCATTACCTTCCTGTGGGAGGAAGGGAGTAACTCTCTCTTCCTTGACTGCCCTTCGCATTTTACTTTTCAGTGAGTGGATACATTTTCTATAATAATCATTTATCATAACCAAGTAAACAGTACCATAAAGTGCTTGTGGTGACTTTTTTCCCCTCCATCCTTTCACTCATTCATTTGAGTAGTAACAACCTCCACCATTGCCTATGATCTTAGCGAAACTGTCAGTCGAGATGCCCTGCCTATGATCCAAGCTCAGATAGTCTCTCTTAAGGCTTTGGACCTTGAGCTGAGCAGAGCAAGGACTGAAAAATAGTAAATAAATAAATAAATAAATAAGGTTGGAGCCAATTCATTCTGAGTAGCTTCCAGATGAGAGAAATGTCTAGATACCCCGATCTGCCCCGATTCCTGTCCTTTGTCAGCCAGACTTTCCATTTGCTGAGCTACCCATGGAAGAAACAATGTTATAAGCAGTCTCTGTCACCTGGACCGGTAGTAGGTTATGGCCAGTTCGGGGAGACTGTGAAATATTATATGATTAATCTTGGCTGTTAGATGTGTGAGTCATATTCTTTGAGTCACATTCTTTAGAAAATGGCCAATCTAAACTGTTATCCACTGGAGACCCAATGATAGCAAATGAATGGGAACTGGCAGATAATTAAGTGAAAGGGATGGGGGATTATAATCAAAATAAATTTGGGGATTCAGCCACAAAGATTACAAAATACCCATCTTAATGTAACGGTAAAATGTACTTAAAAAAACGATACCATTTAGAAGCCCCTGCTTTACAAACCACAGGACAAATGAGTGGTACCAAGTTATATGCCTTTCCACTAATCAAAACAGATCACTGAGTTATAACTTAAAAAATATAAGGAGAAACGGTCATGGATACACATCTGAATAAAATTACTGATTATGAATAAATCTGTAATATGGCTTCTTGTACATTGTTTACTTCCTTCATTTACCTGACCTACAGCCGTTGCATTAAAAATACATACACATACATTTATAAATTTATATTTACTATTTATAATATGTCTGAAATACAATAGTCCGAGTCATTCACAAAAATGTTACCAAGGCATTCTGAGTATATATAATTTTACCATCTGGGGAACAATGGAAACAGCCAGCTGTCAGCACGGAACTAAACTGAATTGCCACATATAATCATGGAACAAGCATTTTACTTTGAACTGAGGGAAACTTCACATCATTTAGATGGGGAGAGGCAAAAATGAACTCAGAGTATGATTTGAATTGGTCAAATACTTGTCATATAAATAACAAAATGATCTTCAGTGATACAAAACTGAATCTGATAAATTTACAGAAGGAAACAAATCCCAGTGGTGAAGGAATGAATATGGTATAACGGCCGCCATTTGTTGAACAGTTGTGTTAAGGATTGCCCTGAGCCCCATTAATTTTACAATAATCTTCTGAGGTACTTACTAGTCCCATTTAACTCTTCAGAACAGACTTAAAAGACAACAGTTACTGAGACAACATCGTCCAATGACGATGTAAGAATGCACACATCTAAAAACAAAGGTGCATATTTTAGCAAGACTTTCAAAGCCAGAAAACAGGTAGATGTGTTACAGAAGTAGAAGTAGAAGCTTTGTTAAACAGCATCAACTAGTTTGGTCAGCCACTAAGGAAGGACAGAGTTCTCCATTATCTCTAAACTGGGGTATGAATGCTCTACTGATTGCTATCTGAGGTCAGATAGGTATGCGTGTATGTGTAATGTGTAATTTTCTTTTCCCTATAAATACCATGTTACATAAGCATGTCCTAAAGATGAAAAGATAACATAATTCAGCTTTTGCAAGAGAAACCTTTTCTCAACTTAGGGAGCATGGGGTCAATTTCTTTCCTGGCTCTGAACTTATCACTCTTTCTTGAAGGTATTCTCTTGGTATTAATTCTCGAGGACCCCTGAGTGTATGAGGACCCTTAGTAAAGATATTGCCTTGCTGATGTGGAGTAATCATTGTCGAAATGATGCCTGGGCCAGTTTTTAAGACAGTAGGGTCAGTTGTACCTCTGGAAAGCTTACAAATTGAAAAGAGTCCAGATCTGCAGGAAAATACGTGCACCAAATGCATCCCTGTGTGCGCATGTTAAGGGTATGGGAGTGATGGAATTACTGCACATTCTCTTCACCCAGTCAGCACTCACCTACGGAAACCTGTTTTCTGATCAGCTCCCAAACTTCACTATGAGAATAGCCAGCATTTCTTCAACGGCTTCCTATACACCAAGACCCTGATAAATATCTCCTCTCCCCACTGCACTGCCAAATAGTTATCACTTCCCTCTTTCACTGATGAGGCAACAGACCTAGTCAGGTTGGACTGTTTGACTGTGAACACACCTAGTGAGAGGCAAACCACACTTTAAACCTTAGCAATCTTCACCAAGAGCTCACATTCTTACTCATTAAGCTAAAATGTAATATACTAAGGTTGAAGCCTAGGAATGGAAATAATTACAAACCCCCAGGTGATTCTAATGCATCCAGCTCAATATGGGTCCCCAAATCCACTGGTAAGTCTTTAATGTGAATATAAGTCACCCAGGGATCTTGTTAAAAAGCAGATACCTGTGCAGTAGGTCTGCATTTGAGCCTGAGTGTCTGCATATCTAACAAGAACCAGGTGACGACGATGCTACTGGTCCTGAGACCACATTTTGAGCAGCAAGTCGCTGGAGCATAGCACTCAGCTATACAATGCTTTAAATTGTCCTCTAATAAAATCATGAGTTCTCGTGTTCCCAGATAAATATAAACACCTTAGCTATAAGCATCTTGCACAATGCCTCCAACCCATAGCAATGTTAGATCTGTAGAAATGAAGTCATGCAATGAATGCTTATTGAATGATTCTTGAGAGAAATGTTCTCTTTTAAAACAACATGAGATGGACTGGATCAAAGGCGTTTGCTCTCAGAGTGCAGGTACTCTGATTTACTTCTATGGGGAAGAGGTTATGGCTTCTGTCCCCATATCTGGTCACCTGACAGGTTATAACTGACAAGAGTCAAACTTCGCAGGAGTTCTGGGGAAACGGGCTCTACGGTATTACCCACAAAGTCATTAGATCACAGAGTAAAAAGCAAAGGGCATGTGTTCTTCAGGATTTACAGAAAGATGTAACTAACTTGAATTAAACCAATTCTCTGGCATCGAAGTTGCACATATTTGGTGTTCAAAACGATTCCTATTTGTTATTACAAGGTCCATGCACAATTCTGTTTCCTACACATTCGAATCCCATGAGGGGGAAGACCTCTGCCTGAATTCTTGACTTGCACTCTTCATTCTCCTATCTGATCCACAACTATGTGGAGCTGTCATCACAGAAAACTAATTGCCCCGGTCACTCCCCAAAGAGCTCGCTCATGATTTTATCAACCTGCATTTGACCAAAGATTAGTCTTTTGATCTTGGAAAGAAAAATATGTCCAACTCAGTCAGCCAGCTTTTAAAATAACCCAGGATATTGTCATCATGCCTTTTTTTTTTAATTTAATTAACCACTTCAAACCCAAAGTGCCCTCCATTCCTCTCATTAACTCCCCCAACGCCAAACACACTAGTTCATAGACTAGAGAGTTAACCTATTTCAAAAAAATAATACAGACATATATATATGTTCTAGAATTGCTGATACATTTGGGACTCAAAAACTTTTCTTTTTGGGAAGACATGAACAGCCAAGGCATTCTTCAAGTGGAACTTAATGTCCAATAGGTAACTGCCTGTAATAAATATCTTGCTCTCTAGAGAAACGAGTTTCAAACTGTAGAGGGCTTAAGTGGTTCCAGGTAAGTCCTATTTAGAAATGCAGCTTTTCAGATTCTGTGCCCAGCAATTCTGACTCAGGAAATGAGGAATCAGGCTCAGGAATCTGCATTTTCATAAACCTCCCAGGTGGTCTTGGTCTAGAAGCTCAGAGTTTAGAATAGGAGCCAGTCATGTAAACAAATAATTTCAATGCAGCGTGACAAATTCGAGGATAGGAGTGTATACCATTCACAAAGCTAGCGGTGAAGAAGGGCAGAGCAAGACTTTTATTTAGTCCAGAGCAGCGTAGGCTGTTAGGGATGGTTTCTTCAAAGAGCGTGTTTGACTTGAGACTTGAGAGAGGAGTAGAAGTTCAGCAGATGCTAACGGAAGGGATATAGGCAAACAAACACATCTTCTGAGGAATGACCATTGAAGATAAAGTTAGGGAGCAATGGGAGAAGGGAGAGGTAGCTGGCACATAATATTATGTAGGTTATATGCTATTAAACCTTGGGGGCACCAATCCCATTATAGTCATAACAATTTTGTATTGCAAAATTGCAATAATAATAATTATTGCAATAAAAATTGCAATAATTTCTTTCATATAGCAGCAGTATTTCTTCAAGAAAGAGTGTCTGTTTCTAATTTGTGCAAAGAGCACTGAGCTAGTTGTGGGGTTAGAGGAGAGGAAATGCAAGATCCAAATTCCTTCTTCCCTACTTGTCAATCCCCTACATGTACGTATTCCTTGATAAAGAAACAGGAAATCCTGGAGGGAAGTCTACAGTTACACCCCACTGTGTGGACCCCATGTCAAAGGTTATACACTTGCTCAAGGATCAAATAAACGGAGAAGGGGGGAAAGATCACCACACATACCACACATCATATTTACTGTGGTTTTTTTTTTTTCTTCAAATGTTGGTGCCAAGACATTAATCACATAATTATTACCCAGAATTCCTCACATAGGATGCCAAGGAGCTGTAGCCATAGATCTCCTGGGGGTCTCACCCTTTCATACTCAAGACATCATCTATAAGGAGTGCATCTTTCATTTCCCTTGAGGGCCCTTAGGATGCCCTGTCTCTAGCCCTTATTTGTGTCTTTACTAGCCCTCCACTCTGGAGGGAATGGCAGTCTTCATATTCACTCCAAATATTTCAATCCTAGAGAGGGGTTTTCAGTTTGGAAGGGACTATCACCTAGTTGATCTGCCTACATGAGCACTTTTTCCCAAGTAGGACATATTTTCCTTTTCCTTTCCCCAAAAGATTTTATTAGTTTATTTGACAGAAGGAGAGAGCACAAGCAGGGGGAGTGGCAGAGGGAGAGGGAGAAGCAGACTCCCTGCTGAATATGGAGCCCAACGCAGGCCTCAATTCCAAGACCCTGAGATCACGACCTGAGCCAAAGACAGATGCTCAACCCACTTAGCCACCCAGGCACCCCAACATATTTCCCATCTAAGGAAAGGGGAGGAAACCATAGGGTCAGTGTTGGTGATTTACTGTAACCAAATTTGTTATTTTATTATCACAGCTATTAAAAACAACATTTTCTCATCACTTTCCACGTGCCTGTCAATTGTCCTAAATTTTTATATTCATGGTTTTCATTTACTCCTCACAAGAATTTCATGATCTATCTATTATTAAACTCCATTTAGATAAGAGCACACCAGGGTTCAGGGAGGGGAAGTAACCTATCCTGAATCACACGGTTAATAAATAAGAGCCAGTATACAAACTCAGCATCGTCCACTGCCAAAGGCCACAGTGTTAATCAGCACATAATATTGTCCCCATCACTTCTGCTTCAGATAATGAGTCTTATCGTCATAGTACTTAACCTTTTGTGAGCTAAGTTCTTTCTAGGTCCTAGCTCATTTAAACTTCACAGCCACCTTCTGCACTGAGTTCCATCACCTACAGTTCAGAGATGAGAGAAGTGAGGCAGAGAGAAATTAAACGAGGTGCCCAAGATTCTCCAGTTATTAAGTGTCTGGACACGGGATCCAAATCATTCAAAATAGTTGTTGAGATATTGTTTAAAACTGCCCCTGATCCTGTATTATGTGCTTATACAGCAGTCTTAATTCAGCTAAATCCAACATTTTTGAGGTGCTTTAACAAACATCTAGGAAAACCCACTGAGTAATCCAGGTTTGTGTTTCAGTTCACAGGGAGAATGCAGTAGAAACCTAGAAGTTCTCAGTCTAAGATCTTTGTCTTTAAATGTAATCATTGAAAACTAACCAGAATTTTATAGTGAATGCTCAAAACCTGTCTGCCTAGCATGTCTTGTTGGCATTAATTTCTTCATCCAATTGTTCAGTGATAGACATATGTTTACTGACAGCCTGATGTTTCTGGGACTGGGGAATCAGAGTGGATTAAGACATGATCCACACTTCAAGAAGCCCGGAGTCTGGTGGAGGAGACTCAGAAGGAAGCCAGTGATTATAGTACAGAGTGTGAAGGACTACAATAGATGAGGAACTCCACAAAGTCAGGATCTCTGCTTTATTCTGCTTTATCTCCACCCAGCACCCAGCCCACTGCCTGGCAGAGAATAGGAACATGAATTCTTACTAATGCTGTGCCCAGGAGTAGACAAGAGAGGTGGTGCTAAGGCCATGGGTGTGGAGGAGGGGCTAAGTCAGGCAGGGGTGGGGCAGAAAGGAAAGGAAAGGCTTCTGGATCCTTGAAGGTGGTGTTTGAAATGGGTATTGAAAACTGAAGAATTAGCAGAAGTGGGGCAGGCAAGGGAAGGGGTTGGAGACGCGGGGATCGGGTGAACAGGTAATGGACAAGAGCACTGGGAGAGAGTGGTGATGCTGGTAGTGGGTCTGTGAGGGGCTTTCTAAATTTGGCTGGGAGATGCACAGAAGTGTGAACCGGTTGACATTATGAGGGAGAATCAGGAAGTCTAGAGCACAGAAGGGAGGCAACAATGAGAGACAGACCTCAAGCCGTCAATAGGAAGAGCCAGATCGTGTTTCTCAAGCTAAGGATTTTTCAGCCTGACTCTGAAAACCATGGCAGAGCCACTGACAGGTTTTAATAGGGAGATGTCCTGATCAATTTCAGTTGATTATAACATCTGAAGCTTCCTCTCCTTGCCCTCCACAGGGATGGCTTTGCTAGATGACGCTATAGACAGTTGTGGTAAGACTTAATGAGTCGTCGTCATCCCACCTCCTGTTCAGGTCTTGGTCTGCCTCTGAGGTTCTTCCTGAGGTTCCCTTGGTGGTCCTGAGAGTAACCAGGGAAGTCGCAAGCCCCTTTTTGTGCTCCAAAGGGCATTCCATCTATCAGATACTCTCTCATTCCATACCAATAAAAGCTACCGCGAGACAAGCACATGCTCTTTGAAATGAAAATCCCCCGGAATCTGAGCAGACAGAAGAGAGAGGCAGAGTAATTGGAATGGAAAGTCCCCAGACCTCAATGGAAGTGGACCAGGTAGCAGAGACAAATCTAAACAAATTAGACTCACAGCACAGGTCAACGTCTTTCAAGCATGGCGTCAGCCCTCAATCCCAGGTGACAGGTTTTCACATGTTTGAGGAAGATATGTTGTAACTTTCTGAAGCTAGTAAAATGACAGGTTTTATTTCCAGCATGTTGAATCCGCAAGCCCTTTTTCATGGCGTGCGGCACCCCCCCATACCTTCTCCCATACTTTATTCTATTTTCTGCCTTATTTGCTATTTTCTGATTATAAAAGCAATTTGCACTCAGTGTACAAATTCCAACAGTAGGGAAAAAGACTTAAGTAAAAATCATTCTTCACACCCTGACCTTCCCAACCAGAGTAAATAAGGCATCAGCTTTTAGAACAATTCTTCCCCAGCCTTTGTCCTCATATGCACAGAATGTTATTGTTTTGTGGTTTTATTGTTATTGTTGTCTTTTAAAAGAATATTAGCTTTATCATTTGTCTTTTTCTACTTAATTTACTGTGAATATGTATTTACATCCTGATTTCTAAAGCCTGCAGAATATTCCATTTTCTGGATACACCATAATTTTATCAATCTCCTCTTCATACATACTTGGATTATTCATAACAAAAAGCTTATGGAGAGAGAAGGCTATGATAAGCATCCCTATAGCTCAATCTTCTTATGTTTCTATGCTTACTTAAAATAAAATTCAAGAAATGGAATTGCAGAGCCGAATCATAAGCACATTTAAAACTTGGGCTTTGCATTGCTGAATTGCCCTCCAGAAATGTGGTATCTCTCTACAGTCTCACCAAAAAAGGTATCTGTTTTGCTCCATTTTTAACAACTTTATATATTAGGTGAAAATTAGCATCTCATTGTTATTTTAATTCTTTCATTATTGGTAAGCTTGAATATCTTTTCATATAACTATTAGACATTTACTCTTTTTATGAATTGCATTTTCATGTCCTTTGCTCATATTTCTGTTTGGTGACTTTTTTTTAATAAGAGTATTAAGAGTATTGAAATATTAAAGAGTAGTTTTATATATTAAGAATATATATTAAGAGTATGTTGAAAACCCATTTTGTAGACAGAAAATTACAATCTGGTCCAGTCACCTACAGACAGCTTCCAACCTAAACTCTGTCTCATATCAGTACGAGATGGTTAAGCCATGATTAAGCCTTAATAATCCACAGCCAAAAAGACCTTCTGCCCCCACGGAAGAGCTCTTTTCAAAAGAAATGAATCACAACCAAAGGGATTTTCTATGGTGGGCCAGGTAGTATAATAACCTGCGGTCTGTGACCCACATTTGCTTTGGCAATTTCTGGTCCTTGCCTGTGTGTGTCCCTAGAGAACGGAGTGAATCATGGAGTGACCAGCTAAGGTGATTTAGAGAGAAGTCTGGCAAAAGCTGATTTTGCTAGTTTGGGATTCATCTGCTGAGATAATAGCTTAAGCTTCAGGGAGAAAGGAAAGGGCCAATAACCGCACCTGACATCTCCCATTCCAGGTCTTTTTACCTGGTCTACTTATCTGGCACGGTGGGGGCTCTTCCTTACACATGTGTGTGTTCCAACCCCTAAAATCACTTGAGATGTGAAGAACATTATGATTGTCCTCTGTTGGGTCAGTCCGGGGTTTTGCTCAGGCCAACCCTGCCCCATCCCCTCGCATTCACTTGACTTCCAATGCTTCCCTTTTTCATTTTTCAGGAAGAGGGAGAAGGATCTGGCAAAGCTGTGTGTGTGTGTGTGTGTGTGTGTGTGTGTGTGTGTGTGTACACGTGCATATGCATGCACACCAAAAGCAGGTAAGAAGCTTTAAGGATAATAAGCTTAAAGCTAAAAGTCTTAGAAGCCAATACCAACTGAAGCCCCAATCAGAGATACCATTTCAGAATTACAAGCATAAGCTTACTTGATTCTGATCACCCTTATTTCAGATGGTCAGGAACTTGCTGGAAGTCACAAAACAAAATGGTGGCAGAGGTGAAGCTAGAACTCACATCTCTGTGATTCCAGACCCATTTCTGTGAGGTGATAATCCCTCATGAATCTCCATGCCCACTCCCCGCTGTTGCGTAGGTGAGTGAACCAAAGTCCAGTGGGCTAAGCATCTGGCCTAAGGCACTGAACCTTCCTTAGCAGAGCTGAGGGGAGAGCGCAGGCCCCTGACTGGAAGGCCACAGTGGGTCTCCTTCACTGTGCTGACTCATCTTTCAGACGACGATGCAATTTAATGAGAAAATATTATTAAATGTGTACAAATTGGATTGGGGCAATTAGGCAAGAGCATATTTTGTAAAGTCTCTCTGCTTAGCTCCCTCTTTAAGCCAAATATTTCCCTTGGGCCTCTATAACACCCCTCTGTGGTAGTCAGAACCTGGTGTCAGTTACCTTCAAATCAAAATCAACACAAGCCATCAAAGCGGAAGAGTGATCGTCCTCACTGAGGTTTTGTGGAGTTATGCCCTGGCCTGGGCACGCTTGGGGAATGTCCTGTGAAAACACTTCCCAGCCGTTCTCTTCCCAGAATTCCTCCTCTTAGCACCATGGGGAGCAGGCCCCTTAGGGGCTGATGTTTTCCCTCTCTCCCCTTCTGCTTTGTGCTCCCTGCTCCACTTCTCACTGGCTCCTACCTCTTTCACCAGCTTAGTTCCCTACCCACCCTTGGATTTTCTTATCCCTCTACTACACGGAACTGTCGACAGAGCATATTCTGGTACTTGAGCATTTTCTTAGAGTTCCCCTTTTCTTCCCAAGTGGTTTCTGAGTAACTATGTTGGACAAGTATGGCACCCTCTGTGTTTTTCCTCCATCTTTTCCCACGGGTACTGTTATTATCCCAATTTTCACAGAATGTAATTATCCCCATTTTAAGGAGTCTGAAGGTCAAGGGGGACAATTTGCCCAGAGTCACTCTTAAGATGCTGCACAGTGTGAATTCAAACCTGTTTATCTGACTCCCCCAGTTCTGGCTTTAATGGCACGACTCCCTAATTCATTGTACAGAAATCTTACCATCTTTGCTCACTTCCAAAACATTGTATGAAAAGATGGTCCTCCCAAAAAAATTAGGCTGACCTTTTCAGATCTCATTGGGAAAGTTTCACAAAGATGGCACTCTACTCTGTGTAATTTCCCTTTCTTGAGGATGGATTTCCTCTGAGGATACTTCATGTTCTCTAGGTAGGTGAGCCTTCTGAACACAGCCCTTAAGATAGTTGGATGCTGGGACTAGGAGATGATTTCGTTTTGTCCATAACTAAGTGAAGCAGTTCCTAAGTGTGCTCCCAAAACATTCATTCTGCGAGAGACTCATAAACATGGGGTTCCATGACCAAATACTTTGGGAAACATAGATAACAAAAATTAAGCCATTGTTTTCCCATCTGTAGTCTACTGAACATTATTGTGTGAGCCGTTAATAGACATGGTAATAAAAACAGTTTGGGGTCAAATAATTTTAGCAAACTATACATATTCTGGTTCCTTCTTGGAAATTCATAGGAAATATTAGCACATTAAGCATTCTGACACATCCTATTAAAATGTGTTGAAATTTGTTTGACCGGATGCTTCTCAGATTTATTTGATCTCAAGGCCTTCTTTGAACTTAAAAGCAGCAGCCCACAAGGGCCCACTCTGGACAGGCCTCTGGTTTGAATTCCGATCTCCTGTACTCTGAAGGGAGTTGGCGGAGGATCCTCTTTTGGGAACTGTGGCTGGGCAACTGTGAGCTAGCTGGGCCACTGTAAGCAAGTCACTCTTCCCTAGGCCTCAGATTCCCCAGCTGTAAAATGAAGGAGCTGCATCAGATTGTCTGTGATTGCCCGTCCAGTTCAAGTCTACCACTGGTGGGGCCACAACCCCAAATATCATGATAAACTACGTTTTTATCTCTTTAATCTCATTCAGTCACCCAGAGACAAAACAACAATCATCTTTTCCGAGCTGTACGAATGTTAAACATATAAGTATTAATTTGCCCTATCTGCTAGTGAAATATTCTCTCGAGCTACATTATCACTTACTGTTTTACACCTTTGAAGCTATCTTTGATCGGCCAGCTCCAGGATAATGGGAAAGCTCCCTGGAACCTCCAGCATGCTTCTAGTGAACCGCTGTGAGACCTCAAGCAGTAACTTTACCTCTCTGACTGAGATACGTCCTCCATAATGACAGTTTGCCCTTGATTCTTTTTTTTTTTTTAAAGATTTTATTTATTTATTTGACAGAGAGATCACAAGTAGGGAGAGAGGCAGGCAGAGAGAGAGGAGGAAGCAGGCTCCCTGCCGAGCAGAGAGCCCGATGCGGGGCTGGATCCCAGGACTCTGAGATCATGACCTGAGCCGAAGGCAGTGGCTTAACCCACTGAGCCACCCAGGCGCCCCGCCCTTGATTCTTTTAAGACATCTTATGAGGACTGTCAGTCACAGTTAAAAAAAAAAAACAAAAAAAACGTTCTGTCCTCTGGCTATACACCTGTCACTGCCTAAGTCTTGAGAAGTATTTCTGCTCTCACTCTCTTTCCTTTGGTCGTCCCCTCCCCCCCATCATTCCTAGAGCTTGGTTAAGTACTCCATTTGATAGTATTAATCCTTGTGTTACATGGATGAGAATATGATTCCTTAACATGGGAGACAATTTGTTCTGTTTCAGTGCACTTATCTTGGTAAATATTCTTCTTCTGTAAATCCAGAGGAACACAGTGACGGTACTAGCTGGACTTTGACATCAGACAAATCTAGATTTGAACTCAGCATTGCCGTGTACCAGCCATGCATCCCTAGGCAGGCTGCTACCTTCTGATCCTCAGGTTCTTCATCTATAAAGTGGAAGTCATATGAGTCACTGCCAAGCGAGTGCAACAAGGCAATGTAATAATTTCTGTAAAGCTCTCTCTATATTACCTTGGCATTGTACGCTCCATCACAGCAGTTAAAAACATTGTTTATTTCAGACATACAATGAAAGGAGAGCCAGAAGGAAAACTGTCCCTGTCCAAAGACCAGCAATCCTGCACAGGCTTCGGAAAGGATAACTGTAATTAGTGCTCCCAGCAAATGTTCATTAGGGGGCCTGCAATATTCATGCTGGCCAGAGGCCCTCTTTAATTAACGCTTTCATTGTTCATTATTGAACACTGCCACCTGGTGGATGGATAGGCCACATGCAGGCAGGGAAATTGCTGAGGCTCCATCCCCGTTCCCTGGCCAGGCAAGGGAGAGGTCCTGGGGTCCACCTTGCCCAGACTGCTTTCAGCATTTTAATTTGGAGCTAGGCCCATGGAGAGGTGCGTGGATTCCTGTTTATGCAGACTCCCCTCCATCTTCATGCAGTTGTCAGAGTGACACAATGTGAAAGCTGTGTTTCTCATCGGCCACATGATCTGAGCCGAAGAGCAGCTTCCTCTGACAGCGTGATCTGAAGGAGAGCCCTCCTCCATCACCCTGACCCAATCACCTTTTTGCTTTCTACATAAAGCATATCATTGCCTAAAAATATACAGGTTCTTTTTCTGTCTCTCACCCCTTTCTCTCCCTGACTGGAATGGAAGGAAGCCTCCTGAGCACAAGGTCAGATAAGCTGTAAGCTATATTTATTCCTCACAACAAACACAGGCCTGGCACACAGTAGGTGCTCAAGAATGTTGTTGCCTATATAATTAAAAATAGTAATAATACAGCATTAATGTTCATGGATTCTTCTTTACTTGCCAGACATACAGCTAAACTCTGTACATAAATCATTTCATTTACTCTTTACTATCACCACGCTGGTGGGGGTAATGTCACCACTCATGGAGCATCAGAAATTTCTAAGACCTAGATGTGATCTCTTCAGTGCAACAGTCTCAGCCCTTCTTTGGCCCCCAGTATAATGCCGTGTGATATTTAAGCCTTGCTAGGCTGTGTTATATAGTCTGACCCATTTTACAGATTCGGAAGGTGACTCTCATAGGAATGAAATTCTTCCCCCCAGAGTTATTCAGCTCCTATTTAAAACCCAGGTCTTGTCTAAATTCTAAAAGTCCTGCTCTTTTCACTAAACACAATGCCTTCTATGGGATACACAAATAAAAAGGCCTTCCTTAATTGTGTCCTGGAAACCCAAGCCCAAGTTTTGGCCAAACATCTGAAACAAGCCTTCCCCCAAGCTGCATCTCAAGCTGGACTTTTCTGTAGCCGGGTCTTTATTGGCCCACAGACATCTTCTGCATCTTCACTTCAAAGAAAATGGCTAGCTAAGATTTACTGAGATTTTAGTATATCCCAGCCAAGGTTCAATGATCTCATTAAATTCTTACAACAGCCCCACAAAACTGGAAATACACACATACACACGTGCACACACACACACACACACACACACACACACACACACACAATATATAAAATGATATTATTCCCATTTTACAAATGAGGAAACTGAGGCACAGAGAAGTAAGTATTTTCCCCATGGTTCTCCAGGCTGTAACCCAATGTCTGACTTGAACCCAGACAGTCTCCTACAGGATACACTCCTCAGCAGAAGCAGACTCTCTAGGGACCTCATCCTGGTGCAGTCCTGATGCTCTAGAGAACCTCAGGGCACCTTACTGGGTACAGCACTTCACGCAGAGTTTCAGCTCAGAAACTGTGCAGAAGGTGAAACGAGACAGGACCACCAGCACACCCTGTGGCTCCCTCACCTTCCTGCTTACAGACCTGGCCCACGGTTACTCTTCAGTTAGTTTCCATCTGGAGGAACAGCAATTCCCTAGGGGTACACAGGCCAAAAAGAGAGACCAACTCAGCCAAAAATCCAAAAATATCTTCACTGCAGTAAGCAAACTAGTGATGGAGAGAAGGGAAATTTCCCCTTCAAGTCTTGGACATTTCTCAACGACAGCCCACTCAGCTTATGTAAGCGGACTTCGCCACTGAGGAATGCAACCAAGGCCCCAGGAATCTAGGCCAATCCTGCCCGGTACATGTTAACAGAAAGTTATTTAGGGCCTATCCACAGGCCCTGTGGGAAACTTGATCCCCGGGGCTCACTAAATGGTCTGTCCTGGCTCAGGGGACATAAGCAAAGAGGTTCCAGGGAATACCCCAAGGGTGGCCAAGTCAATACCTTAATGTTACTTCAGACAGCTTCTACCCTCCCTTGAGCCTTTCTTCCTAAGCAACGGGCCATGCCAGGGTTCGGGGAAGTTCTTTATATTCTGCCATTCATGTTTTCATCTATTTACACATTTTCAATACATATCTCTTAAGCCCCTGCCCTGTTTCAGGTCAGTGCCAGGTACGGGGAACACCAGAGTCAGTCAGACACAGCCGCAAGCCTAGGCAGGCAACAAAACCATAAATCAAGCCTGGTGTGTGGCCTTTGACACTTTTGTGTGTAAATCCACCCATCACTGACATGGCCAGTGTCAAGCTACCAATCTTTGGTCGCTGAGCTTCAAGTCAGGACGAGGTACACAATATAGAAGTCTTGTCATCTCCAGAGCACAGAGTTCAATGCAGTAATTAGGAAGGGATGAGTTTTAGTCTTTATTATTTTCATTTTAAACATCATATACTTGATTGCAAACTTATATAATGTAACTTTGGATCATGGCCGTGTTTACCAACCAGCTTGCAATAACCCTGCACGTTTAGCAGCTGGCTTGGGGACACTGGTCCTGTCAGCCCCAGCATGGCGCTGCTTAGACACGGGCTCATCAAGTAGGAAGTTGACAGGCGAGATGGGGAAAAACTAATAAAGGGTAGGAGCTGCTTTGTGAGATGAAGCACAAGATGATCTGAGAGCATGTGGGAGGGAGATCCAGGCAAGGGCTGGGTTTGGGGAATGCCTTCTCGGGCGGACACCCCTGAGGCTGGAAGGAAAGCGAGTGTGAGCGACCTGAAGGGTGGCGCTTCCTCCATCTGGAACCCAACATGCAGGAGGTCTTAAGGGAGCCCAGACAACAGAAACTTTGAGAAAATGCAGTCTTTCATTATGGCTGAAATCAAGTGTCCAAGGTGAGACAGTGACATGAGAGAAGAGGAGGGGAGGGAGGAGAGCAGACCCAGAACGTAGAAACCTTGTTCAAGATCGCTCTGAGGTGAGCAGGGATGGCAGCGGGAATCCATGAAGGCCCCTCATCCCCCATTAAACGTCTCGTCAGGAAGATCATTCTGCCTGCAGGAAGGGAAAGAGGTGGCACGTGGGCCAGCCCAGAGGATGGGGCCACAATCTAAGACAGAGATAAAGGTGCCTGCATGGTGGAACTCCATGAGTTTGGAGAAGAACACCTGGAATCGAGAGAACTTTCGGAGGTTGTAGATGCAAGACAAAGTGACTGTGTGCGTGTGCGTGCATGTGCATGTGCACGTGTGTGTGTGTGTGTGTGTGTGTGTGTGTGTGTGTGTCCTGCAAGGCTGGGGGCTGTGCTGAAGAAAACTAAGTCAAGAATGATCCCGAGGTCTCTAACAAAAGCAACACCAGAGACGACTGGAAGAAGGAGCCAGTGAAGGAAGAACAGGTAATTGGCTTGAAGTATGGTAAGTTTCGCTTTAGACAGGTTCACCTTCTGGGATATCCAAATGACCGTATCCAGGGGGCAGTGGACTGCATAGGCCTGAAGCTCAGGACAGAGATCTGGGGCTGGGAAATAAACTTGGGAGTCATCAGCAAAAAGATGATACACAAAGCTGTGCGTGTGAATGAGACCATCCAGGAGTGAGTCAGAATAACTGGAATTAATAGGCCACCTAACCGGCCAGCACTGCCTGTCCACTGTCCACTGTCCATGTCCTTGATGTCTTTCTGTCATTACAGCCACCTTACCGTGCAGGTATTATTGCAACCCCCCCCCCCACCTTTTGTGGATCAAGGACACTTGTACGGTAGCAGGCAGAGCCCAGAGCCGAAGCTGGTCCATCCAGCACCAAAACCTACACACTTGGAACCGCAATCCTGGGCTGCTTCTCTATCAAAATATACAGACTAAGAAGAGAAGACTGGAAAAACAGAACCTGAGCAAATGAATATTTCAGTTGCAGGAGGAGGAACTTACAAAGGAAACTGTAAAGCATGGGGTGCACATGGGGGACGTGAGGCTCACCCTTGTTAAGGTCAAGTTCTGAAAAACCTCACCATAAACAACGTGAGCGATTTCCCCCTTAAAGCTGAGAGTCACACTGTATTTGCTAACAATCTTTTCTGATCATAAAAGCAATGTTTTATCCTTACAGAAAAACATAGAAGATACACAGACATAAATAAAAATCACCACTATGAGACCACCTAGAAACAATTGCTAGAACTATTTGGAACACCTTCCTCTAGACTTTTTTCCTACACATAAAACAAACAAACAAAACCCAAAACAAAGCCACAAAAAAAAACCAAAACAAACAAATAGTTATTTCTTTAAAACATTTTTTTCAAAGTTATATTTTAAAAGCACATTTTATGGTTTCAAAAGTACACATTTAAAAATTATGCATTTATTGCTTTTAAAGATGCACCTCTTAAAATCAGGATTTATCTTGTAGTTAGTGGTGTTTTAACAGATAAATAGCAGCTTTTTGTTCTTAGTTATACATGAAAGAAGGCTATGTTTTGTAATGTGTGACATCTTGGCTTTTGTGACATATGGTAGGTAATATAGTCATAGCTTTCAAAATTCAAAATACAGTAAAAGGTGTACAGAGAAAGATCTATCTCATTCCTTCCTACTCTAGTGCTCCTCCCTGGAAGCATATGAAAGTTTCTAATTGTCTGCCCTTCCAGATACATTTTAATGCACATACAAGAAAACGTTACATATGTCCCTCTCTCTTCAAATACATAGTAATACACTATCCACTCCACACTAGGTATCTTGAACTTTTTATAACTTAGTAATATATGTTGAACGTTTTTTCATGCCAATTACAAATTTTCAGTTGAAAAGATGTGTCACAATTTATTAAGAAGTCTCCTACTAGAATGCAAACTGGTGCAGCCACCATGGAAAACACTATGATGTTCCTCAAAAAATTAAAAATACAGGCAACTGGCTGTCTGGCTTAGTGAGTTGAGCCCCATGCTGGGGGTAGAGATTACTAACAAAAATAAAGAAACTTAAAAAAAAATTAAAAATAAAACTAACCTACAATCCAGTAATCACACTACTGTGATTTTTGTTACCTAACCAAAAATATATAAAAATACTAATCAAAGGGATATGAACACCCCTATGTTTTATAGCAGCAATATTTATAATAGCCAAACTATGGAAGGAGCCTGAGCGTCCATTGAAAGAATGAATAAAGAAGAAGATGTGATACACACACACGCGTGCGCGCGCACGCACACACACACACACACGAATATTAAAATTACTTAGTCATAAAAAAAGAATGAAATCTTGCCATTAGCAGCAACATGGATGCAGCTAGAGAGTATTATGCTAAGGGAAATAAGCCAGTCAGAGAAAGACAAATACTATATGATTTCACTCATACGTGGGATTTAAATACAAAGCAAATGAACAAAGCAGGAAGAGAGACAGACAAATCAAGAAACAGATTCTTAACTATAGAGAACAAACTGATGGTTACCAGAGGGGAGGTGTGTGGGGGGATGGATAAAATAGGTGATGGGAATTAAGGATGGCACCCGTTGGGATGAGCACTGGGTGGTGTATGGAAGTAATGAATCACTACATTATACACCTGAAATGAATATAACATTCTATGTTAACTGTACTGGAACTGAAAAATAAATAAATAAAAAAGAAGTCCCCTACTGGTAAACAGAGTTATTTCGAATCCTTTGCTAAAGCAATGCCATTATGAATAATCTCATGTATTTGTACACATACTGGTATATTGATCAGGGAAATCCTTAGAAATAAAACTACTGAGTCACAGGGTAACTTCAATTATTTTGACAGAAACTGCCAAATTGACCTTCATAAATGTTGTTTCAATTTACACTTCTTTTAAGAATACATGAAATACTGTTTTCCTACACCATTTCCATACATAGAATGTTATCAGTCTTTTCATCTTCGCCAAATTGATCGGTAAAAACATATCTTTACCTTTTATTTCGGAATAATTTGATTTTCCAGAAAATTTGCAAAGATAGCAAAGACTGTTGCTAGATACTCTCACCTGATTTCTTCTCACGGTGCTGACATTAACACAATGTAATCATGAAAACGACGAAACAACATTGGCTTATTGTTGTTAATGGAAATCCAGATTTTATGTGGATTTCCACAGTTTTCCTATAATGTCCCAGGATCCCATCCAGGAAAGCATATTGCATTTCATTACCGTGTCTCCTTACTCAGGTCTGTGACAGTTTCTCAGTCTTCCCTTGCTCCATATGACTTTGACAGTTTTGAGGAACTTGTCAGTATTTTGTACAATATCCCTTACATGGGGTTTGTCTGAGATCATCTCTCATGACTAGACCAGGGATGGTGACCTTGTTCATTTGGTTAAGTTACTTTCTAACCAATTACTCCAGTCTAACATGACTCTTCTTCCCTTTTCCATAGCCCATTCCTTGGATAAGAATCACTAAGTCAAGTCCAAACCGAGAAGGGATATCTTAGTGAAACCACAATTAGAACTTATCTTACGAATGAGAATAAACATCTTCTGAATTTAAGAACCACCTGTATTTTCTACAAACTCTGTTATCATTTGCTCATTTTTTCTGTTGAATTGTCATTTCTTTTATCAATTTCTATGAAAAATAAGCTACTTTTCTGTAATGCTATTTAACATTTTCACCATTTCTTCTATGCTTTTATTGTGGGTTTTTTTTTGTGACATAGATTTAAATGTTTTAATGTAATAAAACTGATCTTTTTTTTCCTTTATGATATAGGTTTCCTTTCACACTTTGAAATAAATATGCTGTTTCATGATAACTTTTGGAATGCTCCATGGTTTTCCTTTTTGAAAATAAGTCTTTTTTTGAAATTAAGAGTTTACTTGGAGTAAAAGTGGATAGAATCTGATTTTATTTCTTGTCAATATGGCAACCCAGTTGCCCCAATAACAATTTATCGAACAGTCTCTTACCCACTATTTCATTGGAAGTACAATAGATTATTTTTCAGGAAAAAATCATAGGAGCCTTAGCCCTGTGCATTTCAAATTCTCATGTTCTTTCCATAGAGACCGAGCAAAAAAAAAATCCCAAACATACAATTAAACAAAGAAAAAGATTCCATGGCTGAGAATTCCCCACATATGAAAGGAATGCTGCTTGATTGTATGAGGTACCAGTGTTTGATACTGGAATGGTTCAAGGAGATCCACGGGCCACACTGATTAAAGGGGTAAGTGGCATAATTTACTTATATTTTAAAAACAACTTTGACAAGGTTCTACACAAAAACCAGATGAGAAATACAAGTGCCCATGTCCTTGGAGAGGACCTTCTCTCAGGGAGAGTCACTGCTTTCAGGAGAACAATGGGTATGGCTGTCTGAGTCAACCAGCTTTGTAAAGACAGAACAAGCGATCCTTGTTTCCTAGAGATCCATTCTGGGCCCGTCCTTAGTTAAATCTGTGTGAGTAATGTGGAGGACTAAGAGCAAAATGGTGATTTTTTAAAAAAGATTTTATTTATTTGTTTGTTTGTTTGTGAGAGAGAGGACGGATCCAGCATTGGGGGTAGGGGCCAGAAAGGAAGGCAGAGGGAAAGAATCCTTCGCAGAGGGAGCAGAGACCGACAGGGCTCCATCTCACCACCATGAGATCACGACCTGAGCCAAAATCAAGAGTCGGGTGCTTACCTGACCGAACTACCCATGCGCCCCAAAATGATTTTAAATTTTTGAGTGACAGTGATCTTTTTACAGATTGACTTTTTTTTAGTTGCTTGAAGAGCCAAGCAAATGATGTCAAAAACAGTAAATGCTTATACATCTTTTAGAAATTCGGGCAGGAAAGTATTATATGAACGTAAAGGTATATAAAGGCAATAAAACACTAAAAAAGAACAAAAAGGTCAAGTAGACAGAAAATGAAGGGTCCCGCTCTGGAGTAGGTTTCGTTCACGCTCCTAATACCACACACTAACACAGTCCTCAACTCTGTGTTTTGTAAGGCTCGAAGCCCTTTACAGAGGCCGACTTTCCTAATCCTCCCAACCAGCTACAGGGTCGGCGCCCTTAGGCTGTCTGTCATTTTCCCACATTCGAAAATGGAGGCCCACAGAGAATGAGTAACTAGTTAAATGTCACACCGCTTGCCAGTGGCGGAGGCGGGTTTGCATCGGGCGGCCCAGCCTCACAGTGCGCGGTCTGAATCACGGAACCCGACGCCTTCCTAGCCCGGCTCCGTGCGGATGGGCGTTCATTACCATAGGACGCATTTCCTCGCCAGAAGAGCTGTGGGTCCATCATAGTCATCTTTGTATTTTCAGATTTGGCCTAATACCGGGCACGAATTAGATGCTTAATAAATTCTGACTCCCTGAATGTTACCGTGGAGGTATGATCAAAGTCTTGTTCAGTGATTCTCAAGATTAAGGCAGGGAATTCAATTTTTTTCTCCCAAGTCTTATAAGGATCCTAGAGTAGACAGCCTCTAAGAGGACCCCCAAATGCCCACCTCATGGTATTCACATCCTTACATATTCTTCTCCCCTTTAACTGGGGAGGGACTTAGAAACGGGCTATCAGCAAATACAATACAGTAGAGTGCTGGGATGACAGGCCCGTGATTCATTAGAAAAGGCTGTGGCTTCCATTCCGAACACTCGCGCTGCCGCTCTGTGGGGTCCCTGTCCTGTGGGGGAGGCCAGCTACTGCACAGTGCAGCGGCCCTGGAGAGATGCCTGTGTGGGTTTACTTGGAAGCAGATCTGAGGCCTGCCAACCACCTTGTGAATAAACTTGGAAATGGATCGTGTAGTCCCCCTGGAGCCTTGAAGTGAAACATCTCAGGCTGGTAGTTTGACTGCAGCCTCACAAGACGCGTTGAGCCAGAGACACTGGGGATACCCTTCTGCTGCCTCATCAACAGCACCCCACCTCCCCACCCCTGCGCGAAACAGAGGGATGAAGAAGGAAATAGAGTGGACAGAAGTGACATTTTAAAATGTTCTCAAATTTCTCTCCACACATGCTCCTGCATTAGATGTTCCTTCTCATTCTCTTTGCTCAGGCCAAAAAAATCTTTGGAGCCATCCTTGAGTTCCCTCATTCCTTCATATCCCATATCCAACCCACCAACAAATTCTACCAGATCCACCCTTATAAGCCACTCAGAATGTAACTACTTCTTGCCCCTCTACTGCTACTGGAACCTGGCTCCCATGATCTTGTCCTTGGTTCCTGCAGTAGCCTCCTTCCTGATTTTCCTGAATTTACTCTTACTCTCTAGAGTCTTATGCTCATCACAAGATGCAGAACAATCCTATTAAAACATCACTCTCCAACTCAAAACCATCCAGTGGTTTCCATTTCACTTAGAGGAAAACTCATGTCCTTAAGAAAGGCTTCATTTCCTACTTCTCCCCTTTCTGGTCACCTCACTCTGGTAATACTGGTCTGCTTGCTGTTCCTCAAATAGGCCACCTATAATCCTACCTCAGGGCCTTTGCACGCTCTGTTTCTTCTAACTGAAATACTTTTCTTCCAGGTAACTGTACCTTCTTAATGTTTTTGCTCATATGTGCTACTGAGGTCTTCCCTGATTCCTCTGTCTAAAATTATACCTCTGCTCAATACTTCCACCCACCTTGTCCTGATTTCTTTTTCTCCATTGCATTCACCACTTATAAAATTCCACGTAATTTTGTTATTTATTATGTCCATTTTTTGGTTTCCTTTCACTAGAATGTAAGCTTCAGGAGAACAGGAATTTCACCTATTTTATATTTCACCTATTTTGTTTATGGCTGTATCTTTACTGCTAAAAGTAAAGTACATGGCATGTGGTAAGCACTCAAACAATAGATCTCAAAAGAATCAATATATTAACACTGAATATTCCCACTTCAATATGTGTGTGTGTGTGTGTGTGTTCATAAATATTCAATATTATATACAAGGTATATGTTGCTTTGTGTTCTTCAATACAGTTTTGTGCTTTTCTTGTCTTTCAGCCATCCACAAAATAGAATTTTATCCTTTCCATTTGAAAAACTGAGGTAGACTTGTATCTATTGTTATGGATAGATGTCTACAATATATTTTTACAAAAATAAAGAAATGCAGAACAGTATGTCATATGATTTCATTATGGTAGAGATAAAAATGTGCACATGTATCTATGTTTCCTCACCCCAACCCACCAACTCCCTTTCTGGAATTAAAGATATCCTTTAGATAGGGTAAGAAGAGGATACCTTGGTAATAGAGAAAATGAGGCAGAAATCCTCTGATTACAAAGCGGGAGATGGTACAACAAAGAGAAGGTCAGTTTTGGCAGGAGAAATGGCCTAATGGTCTGATGAGTACTCTGACCTTTGCCTCCTTTACACCTTCCCACCCCTCCCTGATACAGTTTCATCCAGAAGGGAACCATGATGATTGACAACCCACCCTAGAGACCAAGGTTAGGAACATGGGTGAGGAAAAAAAAGATGAGAGTGAGTGGAAGATTGAAGGGAAAGAATGGAGACTCACATGTCTGAGCTAAGACTGAGTTGAATTCAACTCCCTGTGGACTGAAGGGGGATCATATAGGAGAGACTTGTATATGAAACCAAAATATTATCTGTTGTTTTCTTATTGATTCTCATTTTATGATACCATAGTCTCTATGATACTGATTATTGTCATTTTTTTTTTGCATTTGATTTGAGACTAATATATAGTCTCAATTTTGTAAAGTTTTATACATGCTTGATAGGAACAGCCTTCTCTAATTTGTAGACACAGTATTTCATACACATCCCTGTTTGTTACATGACTCTAGCTAACTGTTCAAATATTTCGTATCCTTACTAGTTTTTGTGTTTTGTTAGACCCATCAATTTCTGGGAAGAGTGTATTTCTACATTTCTTTTCATGTGGATACTCAAATTTAAGAAACAGGGACTCCTGAAATGATTATCCTTCTCCCCTCTGGTTTCTTGGTCTGTCTCTCTTTCTCTCTTTTTTTCCCTTTGCTCATTTCATTTGTTTCTCAAATTCCACACATGTGTGAAATGGTATTTATCTTTCTCTGACTTATTTCACTTAGCATAATACTCTGTAGCTCTATCCATTTCATACAAATGGCAAGACTTCATTCTTCTTTATGGCTGAATAACATTCCATTGTGTGTGTGTGTGTGTGTGTGTGTGTGTGTGTGTATTCATACCATATATTCTCTATCCATCTGTTGATGGATACTTGAGGTGAGCTGTTTCATAATTTGGCTATTATAAATAATCCTGCTATAAACATAGTGGAGCATGTATATCTTTGAGTTAGTATTTTTGTATTCTTTGGGCAAATACCAAGTAGTACAATTGCTGGATCACAGTGTAGTTCTACTTTTAATTTTTGAGACACCTCCATACTATTTTTCACAGTGGCTGCACTAGTTTCCATTCCCATCAACAGTGCAAGAGGGTTCCCTTTTCTCCACACGCTTGCCAGCACCTGCTGTCTCTTGTATGGTTGATTTTTAGCCAGTCTGACAGGTATGAGATGATATCTCATTGTAGTTTTGATTTGCATTTCCCTGATAGTAAGTGATGTTGAGCACCTTTTCATGTGTCTGTTGGCCATCTGGATATCTTCTTTGGAAAAGTGTTTATTCATGTACAGAAGTTTCTATTCTGTCCTTACTCTTGAATGAGAGTTTAGCTGGATAGAGTCCTCTACATTGATATTTATTTCATTTTTCTTTAGGGTTTGAATCAATTATCTCAGTAATTGTGTTCTGGCCCTCCGTGTTATTATTGAGAATTCAGCTCTCTGTCATTCTTTGGGAGGTGAGCATTATCTTTGTTTCTGGGAATTTTTTGCTTAATTAAACTCCTTTATGTTGACAGAAATATAAATTCACAAGCAGTTGTAAGCAGTGAGAGAGAGCCCTTGTGCCTTCTATCCCGTTTATTGTTAATTGTAACATCTTGCAAAACTATGGTATAATAGTGCAACCAGGATATTGGCATTGATATGATACAGATACAGAACATTCTCATCACCCCCCAAGGATCCCTCATGTTGTCCTTTAATTTTTTATTTTTATTTTTTCATGTTGCTCTTTTATAGCCATACCTACTACTTTCTCACTTAAACCCTATATTGGTCTGTGACAACCACAAATCTGATCTTCAATTCTACAATTTTGTTATTTCAAGAATGCTATAGAAATGGAATGGAGAGATTAAATATATGAATTGAGACAATGAATATCCAAAATGGTGTCATTTTACCAGTGCGAGTGAACTATAGAGATCTTACCTGTCGTTATATTCCTTTACCCCTCTCTCCACCAGTTGTAAATGATTACCTTAAATGTTTCCTCTACATACATTGAGAGACATATCAGATAGTTATAATTTTTGCTTCAACCATTAAATATAATTAAATACATATAAATATAATTTAGTTTTTAGAAAACTAAAAAGGAGAAAGAACATCTAATGTAATTACCCACAGTTTTGCTTACTATCTTCTTTCTTCCTTTCTGATATTCTAAGTTTCATTCTTTCATCTTTTCCCTTTTATTTAGATAACTTGCTTTAGCAATACCTTTAATGTTATTTTGCTAGTAGCAAATTCTCTCAGTTCTCCATTTAAGAATGTCTTATTTTAAAAATGGGCAGAAGATATGAACAGACACTTCTCCAATGAAGACATACAAATGGCTATCAGACACATGAAAAAATGTTCATCATCACTAGCCATCAGGGAGATTCAAATTAAAACCACATTGAGATACCACCTTACACCAGTTAGAATGGCCAAAATTAGCAAGACAGGAAACAACATGTGTTGGAGAGGATGTGGAGAAAGGTGAACCCTCTCACACTGTTGGTGGGAATGCAAGTTGGTGTAGTCACTTTGGAAAACAGTGTGGAGATTCTTTAAGAAATTAAAAATAGAGCTTCCCTATGACCCTGCAATTGCACTACTGGGTATTTACCCCAAAGATACAGATGTAGTGAGAAGAGCCATCTGTACCCCCAATGTTTATAGCAGCAATGGCCATGGTCGCCAAACTGTGGAAAGAACCAAGATGCCCTTCAACGGACGAATGGAGAAGGAAGATGTGGTCCATATACACTATGGAGTATTATGCCTCCATCAGAAAGGATGAATACTCAATTTTTGTAGCAACATGGATGGGACTGGAAGAGATTATGCTGAGTGAAATAAGTCAAGCAGAGAGAGTCAATTATCATATGGTTTCACTTATTTGTGGAGCATAACAAATAGCATGGAGGACAAGGGGAGATGGAGAGGAGAAGGGAGTTGAGGGAAATTGGAAGGGGAGGTGAACCATGAGAGACTATGGACTCTGAAAAACAATCTGAGGGTTTTGAAGGGGTGGGGGGTGGGAAGTTGGGGGAACCAGGTGGTGGGTATTAGAGAGGGCACGGATTGCATGGAGCACTGGGTGTGGTGCAAAAACAATGAATACTGTTACGCTGAAAAGAAATAAAAAATTTAAAATAAAGAAATACATTGTTTAAAAATTAAAAAACAAAAGAATGTCTTATTTTCTCCTTTATTTCAGAAGGATATTTTCATTGGGTATTAGATTCTAGGTTGGCAGTTCTTTTCTTTCAGTTCTTGAAAAAGTGGACATTTTCCTTTTGGCCTCTGTGATTCCTGATGAGAAATTTGCTGCCATTCAAATTCACTTCAGTCTCATGCTTTTCAAGATTTTTTTTTTAAAGATTGTGTTTATTTATTTGACAGACAGAGATCACAAGTAGGCAGAGAGGCAGGCAGAGAGGGAGGTGGAAGCAGGTTCCCCACTGAGCAGAGAGCCTGATGCAGGGTTCAATCCCAGGACCCTGGGACCATGACCTGAGCTGAAGGCAGAGGCTTTAACCCACTGAGCAACCCAGGTGCCCCAAGACTTTTTTTTTTTAAAGATTTAATTTATTTTTTTGAGAGAGACTGAGAGAGTGCAAGTAGGGGAAGAGAGTGCAAGAGAGACTGAGAGAGGGACAAGCAGACTTGGCTCTGAGCACAGAGCCTGACGGGGCTCAATACAGTGACCCTGAGATCATGACCCAAGTCAAAATCTAGAGTCAGACAATTGACCGACTATGCCACCCAGGTTCCCCTACTTTTCAATATTTTTAATGAATTTTTACTCATCAGAAATTTGATTACAATATGATTTGGTGTGTTTTTGCATGTTTCCTGTTTGATATTTGCTCATTTTTTTGAATTTATAGGTAGGCACGTGTGTTTTTACAAAAATACAAAGCGGGGGAGCACCTCGGTGGCTAAGCAGAGAGCCTGCTTCCTCCTCTTTCTCTGCCTGCCTCTTTGCCTACTTGTGATTTCTGTCTGTCAAATAAATAAATAAAATCTTTAAAAAAAATACAAAGCGGGGGCACCTGGGTGGCTCAGTGGGTTAAGCCTCTGCCTTCGGCTCGGGTCATGATCTCAGGGTCCTGGGATCGAGCCCTGCGTCGGGCTCTCTGCTCAGCGGTGAGCCTGCTTCCTCCTCTCTCTGCCTGCCTCTCTGCCTACTTGTGATCTCTCTCTCTCTCTGTCAAATAAATAAATAAAATTAAAAAAAAAATACAAAGCGTAAATCCATTATTTATTTGAGCACCTTTTCAATTCTGCCTTCTTTCTCCTCTACTTCCAGGACTTCCACTGACACCAATGTTAAATCTTTTGTTATATTTCCATGGGTTCCCGTGGCTCTTTGCATTTTGTTTGTTTTCTAAAGGCTATTTTCTCTCTGTTCTGATTGTGTAATTTTATGTTCATCTTCTGGTTCACTGATACTTCTCTCTTTTTTCCCCATTGTCAGCTCACTCTTTGTTTTGTTTTGTTTTTCTTTAATTTTGGTTATTATATTCTTCAGTTCTAAAATTTCCATTTGGTTCTTTTTTACACCTTCTTTTTCTTTCCTGACACTTTCCATATTTCTGTTTGTTTCAAGTGTATTTATAATTGCTGTTGAATCATCTTTAAGATGGCTTCTTTAAAATTTTTGTCAGATAATTCTAGCATTTATGTCATCTCAGTATGGACATCTTTTGTCTTTTCATGCAGTTTGAGGTCTTTCTTGTTCTTTATCTGGTGAGTGATTTTCAGTTGAAATCTAGACAATTGGGTGGTTTGTTATAAGCCTCCTGGTCTTAATTAAAACTTCTGTTTTAGTTGACTCCTTTAGGGCACTGCTCCAGAAAAGAAATGGGGGAGAGGTACAGGCTTATAACTTCTTTTGGGGATTCATGTTTCTCACTTGGCCTCCACTGACACCTGAGAGCAAAGAATCTTCATTATTATGGGGAAGGAGTGGCAGTGTGGACAGGAGGTTCTGACTCCTTGGAGGCCTCCACTGATACCTCTGTGAAAGGGGAGGAAGAGTTTTGTGTATTCTTCAATTTAATGACACTTGGTGTATGTTGGGATGGAGGGCGGTGGCCTTTGATTCTGCTGAGTGGTGGTGAACTCCTGACTCTCCACTAGGCATCCTATGACATGCCCCTACTAGTGAAGAGGAAGGGTGCTTCAACACTGTCAGCTGTGGGTGGAATCCTAGGCATTTCATGTGGTCTCCTCTGTCCCTGCAGTGCAGAGAGCCTCATTAGCACCTGGCTGCGTGAGTGTCCTGGGTTTCTACTTGTCCTTCTATGATCTCACCTCAGTGGGGATACTGAGCTACTTCATCACAGACTCTTGACGGTAGAAGTCTAGGCTCCCCACCTGGCCTCCAGTAGCATGTGCATTATGATAGATAATATGTGACTCTGAGGTAAGACCAAGAACAGGTGTGGCAGCCCTGTCTCCAGTGAGTTCTAATTCTCTACTAAGTATCACACAGAGCATTGGACTGAGAATGTGAGTTTAACTCTGTAAGTTGCCACTGTGTGATCTTGAACAGAAGTTTGGTCTCTAAGCCTCAGCTTTCTCAATGGCAAAATGGGGTTAATAAGAACAACTGCATAGGACTGCTTGGAGGTTCTACACCAGTAGTAAATGTGAAACTCCTTGCTCATAGCAGGGGTTCAATAAATGACACTAGCTATCATCATCATCATTAATGCCGTCACCCTCATTGCCACATTAACCAGAAATATCCAACATAATTTTGCATGAATCTGAGTCACATACAAACCCAATTCTGATTCCCTATGTGAGAACAATAGAATGGTTTGTAGCCATTCTCTATGGATCCAGAGCTGCTATTTAAGCCAGAAGGCAGGAACAGGCCCCAGAGCTATGTGTGACCTACAGAAAACTACCTCTCATTAAAGCACTGTATTTTTCCTCTGGGTATGGACCCATGTCAGGAATAACTGAGCAGATTTTGGGTTCTTGAGGTCAGGACAGGCCGTCAGAAAATCTCTTCTGGACATTGGACTCTTAGGCTGCTCTGTCCCAGCTAGGTCAGATGGGCATGTGCCGCCACAGTGGTCCATTTCAACAACTCAGTACAACTTAAGCAAACTTTTCATGACCCATATGTCAGTGGAGCCCAGCAACAACCTGGTGAGGTTGGGAGGAAATTTTATAGGGGAGGGGGGACAAAGGTGAAGGCCCAGAGAGATGATAACATGCCTAACCAAGCAAATAAGCAGCTAAGTTGGAAGGGGACTCAGTCATTCAACAGGTATTTGATGAGTACTATCTTAGTTTGGGTTCCTTTAGAAGCCAATCCTGAGTCAAGGATCTGATGGTGAGAGGTTTATTTGGGAGGTGATTTCAGAACATTGATAAGGGAGTGGGGAAGAAAGAAGGGAAGGGAAGATAGCCAATAATGCATTCTTAAACAATTGAGTATTGGGGGCCACTGGAGCTAAATCCAGGTGTAGGACATATACCTCAGAGCTATTTCACACGAGGGACGAGAGAGCTACTGCAGTATTTACCCATCAACCCCAACAGTCCTCCCCCGGTGCTGCTCCTGGGATTGTTAATTCCCTGGCATCTGCAACTGTTTGTGGACCTGCTCTGCCCACACTTCAAGCACTGATGGTTGGCAGGCATGCAGGAAGACATGGAAATGGTGCATGGTAAGGCCATATATAGAGCATTTCCTTCAAGATCCCATATACCCAGCACTGTGCCAACTGCAAGAGATGCAGCAGTGGTCACGGTAAACATAATTCTTGCTTTTGTGGACTTTATTATCTAGTGGGAAAGATCAGCAAGGTAAACAGATAATTATGATGCAAAGTGATAATGGCTGTGATAATGGAAATATAGTATGCTTGGGAACATACAGGAGGGGCCTCAACCCCAAGGTTGGCAGGCCCAGGGGTAATTTCTCAGAGGCAGTGGTATCTCAGATTCAAGTCACCACTCTCTTGCCTCTGAGATTTCCACAATTCTGTTCCTTATGCCCTGAATACTCTGTTCTCCATCCTCAGCTGGCTGTCTCCTACGTATTTGTCATATCTCCATGTGTATGGCACTTTTTCAGAGAGGCTTTTCTGAATTTCCACACTGGGTTTTACTTCCCATCAATATGCTTCTCTAGTAATTAGGATTTACATTAACACTGAACAGGAGGAGTACATTCCTTTTTCATTATTGTCTCCTCAATACTTGGCCCAGTTTCTAATATACAGTAATTATCAATCATTATCTGTTGAATGAAGGAAGAGATGATCTGTCTATAGAAAAAGTCACACTCTCTGCTGAGGTTGCAGACCCAAGGAAAAAGGAAAAAAATTAGGGGTGTGACTGGTGACAAGTTTTACCTTCTGGGAACTAATCCTCTAAAGCTGAATGTGTAGGTTTGAATTCAAAGATGATGTGGGCACTTCCCAATTGACTGAAGCGAACAGTGATCCTCTGCCAAAAAGTGGGAAGGAAATAAAGACTGCCTTTGGTATCCACCCACTTGCCTTCCCACAAGTTCAACTTCACATTTCCTGAGCAGTTACTCCATGCCAGGGATCATCTTCTGGGGAGTCAGAGGAAAAATGGCATGCAGTGTCCATTCTAGTGTGCCAGATTGTGAGCCCCAAAACACAGGAGAGAGGAAACATACCCAAGATGATGGGATGAGGGCCCCCTCTGGACTTATGACTGGTGGGAGAAATGAATCCTTATTATTGGATGAAGCTAAGCGTCCCACATTCACAAAATCAGCAATATAAAATTATGCAATATGTCCTACCTTAATTTGTTCTGAGGCAAGGTTCAAGCCTCAACTCTCTCATCAGGATAAATGAAAACAATGACAACATGGTCATGGTTTGTGCAGGAATCCTCAGAATCCTAGAAGCACGATAAACAACTGTGCTTACCTTTAGTTATATTTTAGTACCAAGGAGAGTAGGATGCGTGTATGGATGTGCTTATAAACAGGTCCTCATTATGGATATAGTTAAGCTAGGCCTATGACAGATTCACCAATAAAAATGCTAAAATCAAAGAGACAGAGAAATTGGGTCTCATTGGTAGACTAGCGAAAACTTCACAGAGGACAGCTTGATCTTGACCTTGAATAATGGGGAGAATTCTGGGTGTTGGAGGAGACAGTTGTAGGGGGTAGCTTGAGCAAAAGAGTGCAGAAGTGGTTCAGGGACTTCTTTTTTTTTTTTTTTTTTTTTAAAGATTTTATTTATTTATTTGACAGACAGAGATCACAAGTAGGCAGAGAGCCAGGCAGAGAGAGAGGAGGAAGCAGGCTCTCTGCTCTGGGATCCTGGGATCATGACCTGAGCCAAAGGCAGAGGCTTTAACCCACTGAGCCACCCAGGT
>NW_019154134.1:5071424-5329999 GCF_002288905.1 Enhydra lutris kenyoni
TTTATTTATCTGACAGACAGAGATCACAAGTAGGCAGAGAGCCAGGCAGAGAGAGAGGAGGAAGCAGGCTCTCTGCTCTGGGATCCTGGGATCATGACCTGAGCCAAAGGCAGAGGCTTTAACCCACTGAGCCACCCAGGTGCCCCGGTTCGGGGACTTCTAAGTCATGTGGTAGAGCTGGGACATAGGTTGTACGGAAGGGAGCGTAAGGACATAAAAGTGAAAAGGCAAGTTGGGTTAAGGGAATGAGACAACTTAAGTGCCAACTGAGAAGATGGGACTGCTGCCTTGTGGGGTCCTACTTTTTTTCCTCTTTTAAAGCTATGTAAACTTTGATTTAAGTGAAATCTAAACTGAAACCCTAAATGTATAACAGATAACTAAAGACCGTTAAGCAGGAGCACAGTTTGATCTTAGAGCACTCTGGTAGCTGCCTGGAAGACTGATTTCAGGAGGAGCAGAAAGGATTTGGAGGCTGTAGTGACAGAGAAGCCAGGCCCTCAGCAGCAGGAGAGATAACAGCAAGGAGGAGACTGCTGGGAAGACATGGCGGCTCCACTGGGACATAGAAAAAGAAGTTTAAGGCAACCCTGAGACTTCCAGTTTGGGGCCAGGTTGATGGTGTCATTACATAAAAGGCACCCAGGAAGGGGGCCTATTCAGACTCCATCCCAACCCATTAGCTCCTACCCTCACACTATGGCCCCACAAGACCATCTAGGATCCCCCACCCTTTCCCCCTCTAGGCCTGCCCAATTTCTCCACTTATTGGGTGGCCTGGCTTCATGACTTTGGGAAAAATAATTTCTTTGAACTCCCATTTCCATTTCTAGTATTAGAAGGCTGAGACAGGTTGGCATCCACCTCCGAAGTTCTGCTTTTTTCAGACTTACTCATTCTGCCAGGGCCAAATACAGTCAGTTAAGTTTTCAGGGCATCCTCACCTTTCCACTAGGTACTGCTGTTTACACAAGGCATGATGCCTTACAAAGGAATGTAGCAGTCACGGTGGACCTGGTGGATTACAAGCAGCAGACACTGAGGCAGGTCTGGAAAGGAAGGGGAACACTTCAGGGCCTGAAATCCTTCCAATGTAGCTACCCCTGACTCTGGCTCCCAGTGAGGACATCAGTGACTTCCATCAGCAACCACAGATGACTTAGGAGAGATGAGGGCATCAAGCTTGGTCACCCCTAGGCAGTCAGGCCTCTGGGTGGGCCCTTGGGCACAAGACTGAGCAAGCAGGCACTGGCACCAGAAGAGGGGGCCTTTGCTGGTGCCTTACCCATTCAGACAACTCCATTAATGACACCCTTCTGAATAAAAATGGGGTTCTCGATGTGAGCACCCTGGACTGGCAACATCAGAATCACCTAGAAACTCATTAGACATGTAAATTCTAGGGCTCCCCACCCTACCACCTGAGACACTTAGGGGTGGGGGCTGAGGGTAGGAGTCCCTATTTTGACAAGCCCTGCAGGAGATTCTAGGGCATGCTAATGTCTGAGAACAAATGAGTTAGAAGATGGAGAAAAAAAAAAAAAAGAAAGAAAGAAAACTGCATTACTATAAATATTACATGAATTTATTCATTATTTTGAGCTGAAGGCAGACCCAGCAATATAATGTGGTACAAATTTTAGAATGGATGGAATTTAATTTTTTTGTGAATAAAGTAGCTACTTTAGTGAAGCCTAGCAATATCTCTATGGACAAAGGAAGAAATTACCCGAGAGGCTGAGGTCTAAAAAATTTGGGTAATTAAGGCAAATAAGTGCTGGGTTTTTATTTGTATCATCTTAAATGCTTGGGTTTTTATACCTACTTTTTTTCTTTTTTAAAGCTATGTAACCTTTGATTTAAATGAAATCTAAACTGAAACCCCAAATGTATAACAGATAATTGGGTTGTACTTTAGGGAAATGGAAAGTGAGTCAGATCTCTGCCTCGTGCTCCTCCCTCCCTCCCTCTCCCTCTCCCAACCCCCATTCCCCATTCCTCCTCCAGCGGCCCACAAGGCTCCAGGCAAGGCCCATTACTGCAGAAAATAGCTTTAATTCCCTCTTCCCATCGCATACCTGATGCAAAGGCTTCGGGGAAATGCTATCATATTCCTGGTACAGGCATTTTAATGAATACAAAAAGGAAATTTGTTTTTGTTGTGACTGTGTTTTTCCCCTGAAGACCAAGGATGGGGGAAAGGGAGGGGACTTCACCTGGGAAAGGCCCTTTCAAGGACAAGGTGAGCACAATGAAAAGGCAGGTGTTTCAATCATCTTTGCAACCCAGAGACTGAGCCACCTGCCCAGGAATGTGCTCACAGCAAACACCGTTAATTGAGCCCAACAATTGTGAGAAGCCTATTAAATTGCAGCTCAGGAAGTGGGAGTGACTCAGTGTCTATGTCTGTCACGCGTTTGGCCTGAGCAGATGCGACTGAATATGCCGGCTTCTTTTCTCCCAGGCTTTTTCCTGAAAAGAAAAGCCCACCTGTATTTGCATGTTTGTGTGCAGCCTTCTAGAAAAATGGCAACTTGACTCTGCCAGCTGTTCCATCCCCTCAGACTTTGTGTGCGTCGAGTTTCCTTTAGAAAACACAGTTACAGAGTGTTGATCTGGAAGGGGTTTAAGGCACCCTCTAGTACAGTGGTTTTTGAATGATTTTTCTTTTAGAAACGAATCTCCTTCTTCAAAATAAATGTTACTGAGAAATAGATAAAGAGGAAGTTTGTTCCAATTGCCCCTTTAGCTACTCACCCCCGGCCCTTGCCCCATCACCCCCTGACCCATAGGGATGCAGCAAAGCCTAGTTTGAAAAACACTGGCACAAAGAGACTGAGCTCAAGAAGTAAAAGTCCTTTCCAAAGGTAACAGTGCAAGACAGAGAGCCTGGGTTAAAAAAGAATCTTTAAGATGAGCTTTCCTTTGCAGTCCATATGCAAAAGCCCATACAGTCATTCCTTCAGTGGGCGTAATTTCTAGGCACTCACTCATTCATTATGTTTTTAAGCAAGTTTTATTGAACACCTATTATGTTCCAAGCACTCACTAGCTGCTGAAGACCCAATGGTAAGCAAAAGACGTCTTTACAAAGTCTATTGCAGGATAAATGCACTCACTAAATGGCCACACACATGTAAAATGTGTTATTTGTGTTATGAAGAAGAGAAAAGCCCCATAAGAACGCATGACTGTTTGGGGATGCCTGGGTGGCTCAGTTGGTTAAGCAGCTGCCTTCGGCTCAGGTCATGATCCCAGCGTCCTGGGATCGAGTCCCACATCGGGCTCCTTGTTCTGTGGGGAGCCTGCTTCTCCCTCTGCCTCTGCCTGCCACTCTGTCTGCCTGTGCTCGCTCTCTCTCTCTTAAAAAAAAAAAAAAAAAAAAGAACGCATGACTGCTTGTCCCAAGTGAATTTTAATTCTCTCCTCAGTTTCTCTGTTCTTTAGGCAAACACACAATTAAAAATATATATATATATGACAAGAGGATTTTTTCTCCTCAGAGAGATCAGGAAAGCTTTCCCTAAGATGCAAACCCCAAAGTGTAACAAACTGAAAGGCTCAAGAAGTAAAAACAAACTGAAAGGCAGAGTGACTAAAGCAGAGAGTCAGGGGAGAAGTGGACTGGCTAGGACCACCCAGGACCATGGCAGGCATGTGAAGATGTCAGTCTTATCCTAAGAGGAATGGAAAATCAGGAACAGTTTTTAAAGTCGGGGAGAGAACAATTTATACAGTCAGATTGTAGTTTCAAAATGATTTCTGGGCTTCTAGTATGGCATTTCAATTGAGCAAGTGCCCAAGGGCAGAAACAAGTACAGTTTGGAGGCCAGAGTTGATCAATGATGAGTTGATTCTGAATGATGATAATTGGAATGGAGAAGTGGACACATTTAAGAGTTAAGTGTGGATTAATGTGGACAGAATTTAGAAGTGGAGGGAATACAGAAGATGAGGATAAGGAGAGTGGAAAGGATGATGCCTCATTTATGCTTTGTGGACTGTGACCATGATTATTGCCATGAGACCTAGGGGCAATAATCCCACATTTGCCAAGCTATTAGTTCTCAACTTTGGAAACACATTACAATTACCTAAATATTGGCACCCAAATCCCATTTCCAGAGTTTCTGGTTTACTTGGTTGGGGTGAGGTCTGGGCATTGGTGCTTTTCCCAGTCTCCTGGGGGTGATTTTAGAATGCCACCAAGATTTCACCAAGGCTAAAACCCAGTGCTCTAAATTATCCCCAGGGGATCTCATGTGGTTTCTTCTCTATTTGATTGTACCTCACCATAAACAGAGACTGTCATGATCTTCAGTGGCAAGCTGATTTGCCTCTGAGAAAGAAACAGATTTGCAGGGAATCCTGGCAAATGGGGGACAGAGCAGATTGGGAAGTAACCAAACACACCCGGTCAAGGGAAGGGGGGAGCAGTGCATAGATAAGGAAGGACCCCAAACTCACAGAGAAGTCATAAACTCTGTTACTAATAAACAACTTGCTCATCTGTAAAATAAAGGCTCTGGACCAGCCCAGTGGTTCTCAAACTTGACCTCACTTCAGCACCACCGGGGGGCCTGGTTCAAGCATAGATTGCTTGGTATCTCCTTCAGAGCACTAGATGGAGTAAGTATGGAGTGAAGCCTGAAAACCTGAACAACTGAAAACCTCCCAAGAGATGCTGGTGCTGCTCCGGGCACCAAGGCTGGGATGAAGGTGTCATTAACAGAGAGAAGGAACCCAAGAGAGATCCATTCTTAAAGAAAGAGATCCTGTCATTATTTAAATTTCAATATTTCCTGTATCATAACGTTAATTTTGATTTTTAAACAATACTGCATTAACATATTATTTATTTGACTCCTGAGGTCTTTGGCGCCCTTGTACATTTTGCACCCAAAGAGAGGGCCTCATTCACTTGATTCTAATCCCAGCTGGCCAAGGGCTATGTGCAGAGGACCAGTGAACCAGATGAGTTCTAAGGGCCCTTCAAGCTGTAACATTTCATGAAATGAGAAATAGGGTGGTGGCAAACAGAAGGAGCTCTGAAGCTAAGCTGCCAGGGTTCATGTGAGGTCAATGAGCTCTGTCATTTCCAAGATGCACAGTTGCGGGGAAGTTGCTAAACTCCTCTGGGCTTCTGTTTTTCCTCAGGCACAGTGTCAAGATAATAATACTGATCATATGGGTTTGTAGTAACTGACTGAGTTAACACACAGAAAGCACACAGTGTGGGCTGAACGCGGTGGGCAGTCGCCATCATCAGCAAAGACCCGTGGCTTTCATCCCTCTGGAGCTCTCCTTCTGACAAGGGTTACCTTGACTTCTTTGAGGCTGAAGACTTTTTTTTCCCCAAGGCTTCATAGTACTTATCCAGTCATACAGCTTCCTGTTTCTCACCATTTTCCAATTTGTCCCTTGTGGGTTTGCATCTCTTCTATCCCAAAGAGACCATCTGCAAGGTTACCATAATGAAAAGCAGCATCTTACACAGAAGTCTTTAGAAAAAGCAAGACAAACCTTGTGGAGCGATCCTCACTATTTACTGAACATCCATGAAATAACTAGCCAGTATCTGCCACAAAATTCAAGAATCATCTCATTTATTTTGTGGAACAGAGATATTTATATAACGGGGAGACTGACAGTCATTGGCTTCTGACAAGTAAGTTACGGTTTCTGCAAATGTAGTGAATATTTGTCCAGTTTTGTAATAAATGAGTGTTCCCAATTTGAAGATTCTGGGGCAGGGCTGTAGCTTCTTTAGAGAACCAGATGAAGTGGATGGAGAGGTCTGCAGGGAAGGAAGCCCAGACCCTTTGTTCAAATGTCTTCATGCTGGAGTCCGTGCTTTCTTCCCGGCCTCATGTCTGCCATTCCTCACTACTCGTTCTCACCAAATAGGACTTCCTGCTGTTTGTGCGCTATAGAAACTCACTCCCTTCCTGCGGGGGTCAGGCTGTTTATCCACCCGCAGTAGCCATCTCTGTTTCTTCCATATCAAAATCAGATTCATTCTTTGAGATGAAGCTCAAGTGCCACCTTGAGGGGCTCCTTCATGATTCCCCGTGTTCGGTAACAACCAATCGGTAACAATCGGTTACAATCGGTAATCGGTAACAACCAATATCACTGTGGTTGTTACCGTCAGCATCCATCAGGGCGCCCTCTGACGTCTGGGTTTTCCATCTGGGACACCATCCTTGTTGCGTATCCTTCATAGGAGGCACTCAACTCTAGGTTTTGTTGGGTTGGTGGTCAAGGCAACATTGGTTGACTGTCAACTTTAATCCACAAGCAAAATAAAAGAACCCTAGGTTATACTCAGAGAATTGGTCTTGATTTTTTTGCTGTTCCATTTTCATCAAAAGCATGCTAAAGTGCTATTCATGAGTCAGAACAACAAACAGATGTGTCCTTAGATCAGGCCATTCAGTCCTCTCTACTGATCTATACTTTAATGCACAATCTACCTGAACTACAAAATATTATAAGATGATCCCTATAAAACCCATTACTATATTTCTGTCAGAAAGCTCTTAAAGAAAACCTGCACTGTGACGTTATTGCCCACTGGAGAAACTGTTCCCATGACTGAGGACCAAGAAAAAATGTACTTCCAAGCAAATGGTGGGCTTTAATCTTGTTGATAGCCATGAATCCTGTCCTATTTTCTCCTTTGCCCTGGCCAGGAGAAAGTTCTGAGTAAACATCTGTAAGAGTGCTGACAACACTGACTCCATTGTCAGCCCTCCATCTTGTCCATGCCTGGGCAATGACCCCCACCGGGGATATGTGTTTTAGGCCTTGGGGAGGTAAATGTAAGTCCTGCCCCAGAATGCAGGAGGCTTGTCCTCATCTTCCCTAAAAGAGTGGCCATTCTGAGTAACTAGCAGTGATTATGGATGCACAGAAGGCCACACTTCAGATAACCATCCTGTGACCTCACCACCATGCCCCTCACTACATAAAACCTGTGGGTTAAAGTTCTGATGGATGTGGAGAATAGGGATAGAGAACAGCTCTTCAGTGTCCCTGATCTTCAATGTCTCCCAACGTACTTGCCCCCATCACTAAATGCAACTCTGTAAATGGTATGAAGAGGCTTGATTTTTCCATATTTTCCTTCCAGCTGAGAGGACACTTTACTGATATTCCTCTACTTTCTAACAACATTGTATAGAATGTTTTGATGTGCATTGTTTATGTTTATCCTGTTCCTGGTTTCACATTATTCTCCTAACTTTATTCACTTTTCAGTCTTTCTCCCATTTATTTAATATTTTCCTTTTTGCTTACACATTCCTATAAGATACTTAAAAAATCTTTTTATAAAAAAGGTAGGGGATGGCTTCTTAAATAAATAATATTTCCTTGAAGGCAGTTAATATATCTTATTTGTTTTGGATTTCCAATACTAAACCTAGAACTTGACAAATTTATGTATTTTTAAAAGGTAAAAGAGGCAAAATGGGGAGATGAAGGAGAAATTCAAGCTGGTGGTAGGGGTATCTATGTCCTACTCATACAACTAGATAAATAGTGGGAAAAAAAAAAACAAGAAATATTTTAGGACAATGGAAACCACACTAAATATTTTAGAATAGTGAAAGCCTAGAGATGCTATTTTGCATATTTGCAACCAATTTTTAATATTGTACAGATACTTTATACTCAGATATCAGCATAAGTAGACACAGCCACCAACTTAACAACTACCCCAAGTACAAATGGTATTGCTAAAGCAATTATTATTTAACTTTCTGAATCTTGTTTATGTACTTTTCTGGTTCCAGATATTGTTACTGGAGACAATTCAATGCACTTTTTAATACTCAGTATAGCCATTCTAATAGAGAAATGTTGTGAGCATACAATGACATGAGAAAGCACTTTGTAAAGTTAGAAGTCTTAATAAAAAGCAATGTGATACATATTTATTCACGAGCACAGACTTTGCAGGGGCATTCTTTTATCTGTCAAAAAGAAATTCTGATTTTGTGGCCTAACATAAAAGGGCTATAAATGCAGTGTATATAAAGCGTACATATACCAACACACACCAGCAATTCATAAAACCAAGAAACAGTCACTGTTGAGTACATATTCTATACAGAGGCATCCAAGACTCCTCTCTTTCTCACAAACTCCACATTCAGCAGGTCAGCTCATCGGACCACCACCAACCAACTCCAGAGCTGGACTGAGCCACCACCCTCCATAACCATGAGAGCTCCCAACTGAAGTCCCACTATTGCCTTTGTCCCTGTTCACATATGCCTCCCAGAGAGCCTGAGTTCTCCTTGAGAAACCTAAGTCAGACTATGGCACTCCTCTGCACAAAGCCCTCCAGTGATTTCCCATTTCACTCAGAGAAAAAGCCAAGTTTTTGCTATGCTCCTCCTCTATCATCTCTCTGGATACTTTTTCTCCTACCACCCCCTCCTCACCCCTTGCTGGCCATGTGTCCTCTTTACTATATTTTAAATATGACAGGTATATTTATGCCCTTTCATGTTACGCTTGGTACCTTAAATGCTCTTACCCAAAATAACCACGTGGCTCATTTTCTTACCTGTTTTTTGTTTTTGTTCCTATCACATTCTCAGTAAGACCTTTACCTACTACCCTATTTAACATATGAAGGCCCTCCCATCAAAACTCAGGAGCTCTCTATATTCTTCCCTTGTTTAGTTTTTGTTCATAATGATTATCACCTTCTAACTCTCAACTAATCTCTCTCTAGCTCTCTCTCCATATATAAAACAACAAATCAATTCATATGTATGAGTTATATATATAAGAATTGTTTATTTGTATATATATTTCTATAATTATTTATTTCTATATGTATTTATATATGAATTGTTTCTTTGTATACATATTTGTATAATATGTATATTATTTGATAACATATGAATAAAAATGAAAATATTTGTTGATTTTTGTATGTGTGTGTACACACACACACACACACACACACACATATATATATGAATTGTCTATTTGTTAATTATTTGTTTCCTCCAAGTAGAAGGACTCCATAAGAGCAGAAATTGTTGCCTCAGTACGTAAAACAGTGTTTGATACTTAATAAGTGTTTGTTGAATGAATGAACCATCCCAGACTCTCCTTCCTCCAATCAATTTTACAGACTTCAGTGGTATTAATTTCTTAGGTCATTGCCCTGTTCTAAATTCTCATTGGCATTCTATGACTCTAGAAGGAAACTGACATTGCTCAGTAAAAATAGTGACTTCCTACCCACATTTCAGTTTGTGTTCTCACTACTCTTTTTAAGGCTTCATCCAAGCCAATCTCCCTTGCTTAGCATTGTGTATGCTGCACACTCTACCACCTCTGTGACTATATTTAAACTCTTGCCTCTGCCTGGAATGTCTTCCTCTCCCTCCCTGAAGATCCAAAATTTAATCATGTTTTAATGCTTAGACCAAATGCCATCTCCTCCATGGAGTCTTCTCTGGTCCCTCCAGCAGGAAGCCATCTGTCTTGCTTTTTTCTGAGTCGTACTCTTGGCCGACTCTCTTTCATAACACATCACGATATTGTAGAGAGCATAGCACAAGGTCAAGAGTGTTGAGACTCAGAGTGTAACCCTGAGCATATTCTTTAGCCCTCTGAAGTCTTAGTTCTCTCATCATAAAAAGAGGATGATAATAGCTTACATTATGATTATGAGTTAAGCCAGATAATGGAAGTAAATCTGATTTTCTCATTGTCATCACCAATGTCATCTTTGCTTCCTTGGAACATGGTTATGTTGTTTTTTTCTGCTGAACGGTAAGCTTCCTGAAAAATGGAATAAATGTCTAATTCGCCTCTACACAACCCAGATACTCAGTAAATATTTGTAGAGTAAATTTGAGAATCAAGACTGTGACTTTGTCCTCTAAGTTAAACTAAAGACGCTTGCTAAAAAAAAACAAACAAACCATTTTTGGGTTTTTTTGGGGGGGGGACAATCATATTCTAGCAAGCAAATCCATTCCTATGTGACTTTTAGTTCTCAGATATTGTTTGCATTGAATTTGAAGCTCACTAGCATTAGGTTTTCTTATTGTATTTCTCAGTGTACATAAAGAATTCATTAGTTAAGAAAATACCAACCTAAATCTTTCTGAAAGAAACCCAAGGAAATGTAAGGTCAGGAAAGAAAGTTCAAGAGCAAAAAAAAAACAAAAAACAAAAAAAACAAGAAGATATAAAGGAGACAATCCCATACCCAGATGGCTGTAGAGTTAACACTCAGTCAGAGACAGAAAAGACGCAGGTGCAGAGTGCTATGAGAACACAAAGGGAGGGTCTTCAGTTCCTTTGTGCTGTCTATAGTACCCCCTAGAGGAAAGCCTGAGCTGAACCATAAGAGATAAGCAAAAATTAGTCAAAAGGAAAAAAAAGAAAAAAAAAAAAAAAGAGAGAGAGAGAGAAGTGAAATGTTAGGTAGAAAACATGGCATAAACAAAGGTAGGAAGACCTGAATGAAGTAACATGAAACAGGCTGGATTTTATGGACATTTTCCCATGATCACAGCTTCTATTTCAGGGTAAGGAACAGAAAAATACAAGGTAGATGGAGAATTGTGGGCCACATCATAGAATATCTTAAACACCACACTCTGAAAGTTTGTTTTGTGGGTGAAGGGGAACCTGGAAGAATTTGAAACAGTAAAGGTACCTGGTCATATGTGTGTTTTAGATAGATTTCTCTGGCTCGATGTAGAGGCCAGACCTGAGACACAGAAGAATGAAAGCAATAACAAAGAGCAAAATAAAACAAAACACAAAAACAGGTCAGGAGACTATTGAAAAATTCCAAGCTATAAAAATGGAATCCCTAACCAGGGAAGCAGAGCAACAGAAGAAGAGAAGGAACCAAAAAACTACAAACAATGCAATCAGGTGGATTGGGTGGTTGGTGTATAAACTGGATGGGAGGAAGGAAGAACATGAGTTCCCATGTGTTTGGATGAGTGGGCAGAAGGGGATGCCCGTCACTGAGACAGGACACTGAGGAGAAGGAGCAGAATAGTGGCTGGACATGTGGGAGGAAGATGATGATTCAGTTTTAGTTACTCTGGAACATCAGTACTCAGCCTTAACCTTGGGGAAGAGGTCCTCGCTGGAGATAATATTTTAGTGTCATCAGAATACAGGGTGGTTAAACCACTGGAGTGCATGAACTTACCCAAGGACAGAGTTCATGTCATTTTGTTCACCAGAATTGCGGTGAACACCCCATGGAAAGCAGAGGAGGAGCCCACAGAGGAAGCGGAGTCGGAATGCATAGAGAAAGAGAAGAGGAGAATCAAGTAGAGAGTAGAGAATTTCAGAAAGGAGGGAATAATCAAAGTGTCAAATATAGCTGCAATGTAAAATAAGACATGAGCTAAAAAGTGTTCTTAGATTTGGCAAAGGCTTTTCACATTAGACGAGGAGCAAGAAGAAAAACGAGAAAGGGTTAAGCTTGCTGCTTGGAAAAAGATGATGTAATGTTAACAGATGACAGTGAGAGAGGAGAAGCATCTAAAATTTCCATTGCTTATCTGTTCTATCAAGGAGAATGATCTTCCAACTGGAAAGTTAGGCCAATGACCTTAAGAGGGAATGAAAGCCCAAGCTAAATGAGAATATAAGGAAGATGGCATTATGTTGTTTTACAGATAAGGAATTCCTCCAAGCCTAGATGAATTATATTCTAGGACATACAGACACATGCATACACACACAAACATACATGCACACACAAACTCGGCAGTATGGTTTTAGAACTCCTGTCAGAAACCTTTAAGTATCATAGATAAAAATGTCAGGAGTGCCTGGGTGGCTCAGTCGGTTAAGCTCCAGCTCTCAGTTTCCACTCAGCTGGTGATCTCAGTGTTGTGAGCTTGAGCCCCTCCTCGGGCTCTGCGCTCAGCATGGAGTCTGCTTGAGATTCTCTGTCCCCCACTGCCCCTCCCCCCGTTTGCACATGCCCTGTCTCTAAACATACAAACAAATATCTAAAAAAATTTTTCAAAGATGCTAAGAGACTGGTGGATAACCAAAGGAAAAAGGAGCTGAGAGAAATTGTGTTCAAAATATATTAAAGTGCTATCATGTAGAATAAGACAGAGTGGATTTATTGTGACCCAAAAAGGCAGAACTCAAGTTAAAGGGTAGAAGGTATAGAAGGATGGATTTTAGCTTATTATATAGAGAAGGACTTTTGATCATTCAGTCATGACATGAGCCAGTCTGAAAGGCAGCAGTTCCTGGCTTAGCTGTGTTTGAGGGGAGGTTGACCGCCATCTGTCAGGATGGGGAGTTGGACTTGGTGTGGCCAGGCCAACACCTGGTGCTCATGCCTTTGCCCACCCTTAAGAGACATTACTGAATGGAAACAGCTCTATTTCCTATTGAGCTTAGAAAAATGAAATAAATTGTATTTGTCATTCCTGTATTTCATTACCTCTAAGTTCTCTTCTAAATAGGAAAGCCCATGTATTTAGATTCTAGAAACAATAGTATGTGTAGTTTCTACAGTAAAAGTTGAAGTGATGGCAAAAAAGAAACAGCTCAGTTAACTAAAGTATTTGGGAGCTGAAGTATGAGTGTTGTTGTTGTATTAGATTTCATTTCCCGTGGGACCCTTGCTGGAGAACCAAGGTTGTGGGGTGAATTAGGCAGTGTTCCATGCTGGCTTTGGACTATCAGATTCACGCACAAATATTTAATGATGTCCTTCTGGTGCCGGGCACAATGCTAGGTACAGCTACTGCACAGAAAATGTGTCAAGACAGGCACTAGGCACACTTAGAACAGAAGGTGATGATGTTATAAAAGACTTTTTGCCATCTCCCTCTTGGCCAGTTAAAATGAATTAGAATGATCAAAGGCATTAGCATTGAGTTCTTGCTTTGTATAGTTCAGCCTACAAATCAAATACTGCTCTCTGTTTATTACTGACAGGCCATAACTCAGAGAGAAAGGTTCAGAGAGGTCACTATTTAGGATTACCCGAAGTGTTTCATTTGCAAGAATTATAAATGGAAAATCTGGCACATAGTTGGAAATGTAGATTTTCTGATACATAAATTTGCCCCATTGATTTTTATGTATTTCTTAAACTGTGCACTGCTGCTTTCAATATTGTTTTGGAACAGATTGTCCATAAATATTTAAATAACTGCTGTTCCACAATCAAAGCTACTCACAACGGTAGCTGTTTGAAGATACAAATACGATCAGCTGAGGTCAAGAAAAGCAAGTTGAATAGAAAAGATTCAAGGTAAATTATTACCAGGTACGACTCCAGCCACCAAAAAAGGGAAAGCTTGTAAGACAATGCTTGTAATATATCAGGTGTTCCATAAATCGTTTTGGATGAGATGTATGCGTAAGGGGAGAGAAGGGAGATTTTAGGCTTTCACAATGGTAATGACAGAGCCACAAATCACAGTGCAGTCAGATCTGAAGCCAGCTATGTAAGAGATGGGCTAAAAACACAGAAGGCCTTAACACCAAAATACAGCAAAGTGGCCTTTGTCTGAACAGCGAGTCTAAGAAATTTTCCCCTTATGTGACCTGAATACCTAGTCTCTCCATGGTACAAGGAAGAGATGTTAGTCACTTAAACATGGTTCTTAAAATATCCTAGAGAAGTCTTCCTCACCCTACTAGACCAGGTCCAGTGACCCTGTAAGACGGCTATGGGAGTGCTCTGCTCACATCTTCCTTCAGGGAAAATATGCTGTGAGGAGTGTAGTTAGCAGAATCTCCAGCTGCCACACCGTGACCATCCACCACAGCATCCACACTGAGGCCACGCTCTCCCTGGGCTATTCCCAACCAATGAGTAAGTGTAGCACACGTACTAGACCCATCCATTCCAGACCTAAGAGAGGATTCCTCTAGGAGACACTCTTTGCTCTGGAGCTTCCCCTTAATCTGGCCAAGGCTTTCTCAGAGCTGTATAGCTGTCTTGCTTTCTTTCCACCCAACCTTCCCTCTCTCCTTGTATAGGTGTCAGATCCACATCACTATCTACAACTCTCCCCACTCCTCTTTTCTCTCCCTTTTTTCCTTCATAAGCATTCCCACTAATAAATCTCTTAACATTTTAAATTCAATCTTGGCGTTTTCTGACTGGAGAGCCCAAATGGACATACCCAGCTATGTACTCTCAAAGTGCTTTGTTCTTTTTCTTCAAAGCACACATATTTTGTAAGCAACTACTTATTTATGTAGTTGTTTGATAAATGATTCTCCTCCCATCAGACTTTTGATTTCCACTGGGATTAAGAAATCTTTCTACTTTATTTCTAGAATCTGTCAAAAAACCTAGAAAATTACAAGTTTTTAATAAATATTTACTGAGTGGATAAATGGGTAAATGATAGTAGTGGTGTCATATCATGAAAGATTTGGAGGTTGTATTAAAGAAGATAGAACAAAATAGTTACAATCAACTTTGGCAAAAGAAGGAAAGCAGGAGGGTGGAAAGACAGAAGGAAAACTGAAAATCACCTAACAGTACTTGTAAATTTACTTAAATTGTACCTTTCTGCTTGTGGGGTTTTGATAGGGATTAAGAGAGAAGGTACAGGCAGCACTACAAAGAACTCAGATCTCTAATTCTCAGAATCTGGTACTAATACATTTATTTTAATTCTTAATTTCTAATAAGTACAGTACTGATGTAATAGTCAGACTAGACTGATACCTGGTCAACATTAGTCCTGTCTTGGAAGTTCAGACATGTGTATGCAAACTGAAAAAAAGAAGAAATTTTCCAAACCAAACCAAGCAAATTCCCAGGAAAACTGAGAGCTTAGGGAAGTGTTTTAGGGAAAAGGCTACACAACCAAAAATTTCCAGGATATTGTGTTATCCCACGTGACACACTGTCATTAATTCTTATAGTCACTGCAAAACTTGCGAGCTCCCTTATGCCATATAGAATTGGCAGCATATGTTAACAGATGTGAAAGTAAAAAATAATAATAATAATAATAATAATTTCTGACTTCTGTTTCTGGCCATGATGGAGCAAGTGGTACTAGACTAACCCATCTAGTATCACCACTAAAAATCTAGACAGAATGTGAGGGGGAGAAAAAACTATTTTCAGATATAAAACAATGACTAACAGAATTGTAATCCCTGAGAGAAAGAAAACAAATAAGCAGAGCCTTGTATTTGCTCCTTCAGTCTGGAGGCACTTGATGGACCTCAGGGTAAGAAAGGGGCAGCCAAGCAAATCACGACCTTCTTGCTGCACTGATGAAATAGATAAGATGTCTGCGAGTCTAAGCCAGCTATAATTTGGAGGCAGAGGGATAGGGAACAGAAAGCAGAGGAAAAATTCAGCAAGTATATAAGGGAAGTCTTCTTGAGTCTCAGACTGTATATTAGGAGAGACATGCCCAGTCTGAGACTCCATAAGCCTGGAAAAGAATGACCAGTGAGTCTAAAATATTGGGAAGGTATAAACTGACTAGCTATGAGAACTACCCCTCACCCCAAGTGGGAGATTATTAACCTGAGACACTCGTAGAGATCCCAGAAAGGCCTTGCCCCAGCAGCAGGGCTAAACCAACCACAGAATGATAGCTCATCTAGGCTCGCCCAAGCAAAGCTTAAAATAGACTTTAAAGGGACAAGATTATTAACAAACAAATTAACTATCAGAATAAATGGCAATTTTCAGTCAATAGAAATAGCTCTAAACGTTATAGGGAGGATGGTATTATTAGTCAAAGACTTGGTAGGTATTAAGGAGGGCACGTATTGCATGGAGTACTGGGTGTGGTGCATAAACAATGAATCTTGGAACACTGAAAAAAAAATTAAATTTAAAAAAGATTGCTGAGGGGCGCCTGGGTGGCTCAGTGGATTAAGCAGCTGCCTTCGGCTCAGGTCATGATCTCGGGGTCCTGGGATCAAGTCCCGCGTCGGGCTCTCTGCTCAGCAGGGAGCCTGCTTCCCTCCCTTCCTCTCTCTCTACCTGCCTCTCTGCCTACTTGTGATCTCTCTCTGTCAAATAAATAAATAAAATCTTTAAAAAAAAATAAATAAAAATAAAAATAAAAAAGATTGCTGAAAAAAAATGTATTAAAAATATTTTCAAGGATTTAAAGGAAACAAGAACATAGTGAGAAGAGAAAAGGAATCTACAAAAAGGTACCTGAAGAACTTTTAGAACTAAAATACACAATGTCAAAAAAAAAAAAGCAAGGTTAGGATGAGCTTCAAAGTAAATTAAACACAATAAAAGCAAAAATAACTGAAACTGAAGACAGAGAGATAAAACTATCTAAACTGAAACACTGCTAAAAAATTAAGAGAATGTTAGTGTTCTGTAGGAAAAGACTGAGCCACTAGACACTCCAAGTGGAGTGCTAGAAGGCGAGTTAGAGGTGGGCACAAAAAGTACTGACAAAGTGATAGTTAGAATTTTCCAAATTTCATTTAAAAATATAAACCCATAGAACTAAAAATTTAATAAAGCTCACTTAGGATAAGTTTAAAAAATCCTTGTAAGGCATGTAATAAAATTACTTAATAACAGTTACAAAGGTAAAATCTTCAAAATAATCAAGAAAAAAGGGCCCATTATAGAGGGGAACACACTTAAGAATGACCACTGACTTTTCACCATAAACAGTACAAGCCATTAAGATAATGGACAAACATCTACAAGTGTTGAAATAATTTTTTAAAAACTCTATCAACCCAGAGCTCCATAACCAATGAAAATATCTTTCTATCCTTCAAATATGAAGGCAACATAAAGAACCTTCCAGAGAAGACAGAAAAAGGTGAGTGAATTCATTGCCATGGAAAGGATTGTTGATACAAATTCTGATCTACATAAAGGAATGAAGAAGAAAGGCAATGGTAAACACACGAATAATTATAAAAGACTTGTTTTCTTGTTTTTAATTTTTTTAAAAATTTTACTTACTAAGCCAAACGTGTGGCTTACTAAATCAAAAAGACTATTAATGAATTGTGTCATATATATGTGTGTGTGTGTGAGTGTGTGTATAATCACATACCTATACACATATGTGCATGGACATCCTATGTAGAAATACTGATACAACGACCAGACAGGGAAAGGAATACTGCTGTTTACATTACACATAAGTGGCATAATACTTAAACTATGATGGTAGATATTTATTTTAAACCCTGGTGCAACCACACAAAAACAAAATGAAGAGTGATACATAACAAGTCAATAAAGGAGAAAGTATGCTAAAGATAGGCAATTAATAGAAATGAAGGCAGAAAAAGAGGAAAAAAGAACAAAGACCAGATGAGCAAGTAGGAAAAATGGCAAGACAGTCAATTTAAAATGGAAAAGGAACACCAGTTAAAAAGCAGATTTACACATTAGATAAAAATGCAAGCCCCAGCTAAATACTGTCTTCAAAAATGCACATTCAGTAAAAAACTATAGGTCTCAAGTGAAAGGATAGGAACAGTCACGTCATGCAAATAAGTCTAAGAGACATCTTAATACCAGAAAAAACAGACTGAAGGACAAACTATATCCCTAGGACCAAAGAGGGCATTTTGTACTGATAAATGGGTTAATATGTCAGAGAGCTATAATAATATTAAATGTGTATGGGCCCTATAACAGAACTTCAAATTAAGTAAAACCAACAAGAACGAAAAGGAGAAATAGATATATTTACATTTACAATGGAAAACTTGGACATTCCTCTCTCAAAAACAGATAGAAGTAGAATGAAAGCAGTGATAATGCAGAAGCAAACAATATTATTACCCAATTTTCAGTTAGCTGACACTGAAAAAACACAACACTCAATACCTGAAAAAATACACATTCTTTTTAAGTGTATATGGAATATTCACCAAGAGCGATCATATACAGGATGGCAAAGTAAGTCTCCAGGAATTTAAAAGGACTCAACTCATACAGAAAATTCTCTCTGGCCACAATACAGTAAATTAAAAATCAATAACAAAATCCAGAATATCCTCAATTATTAGAAATTAAACAATACCCTTCCAATTAGCCCATGGCTCAAAGAAACGACAAGAGAAATTAGATACTATTTTTAACTGCATGTCAATGGGAAAAAACCCAATATGTCAAAATTCATGGATTTCAGATAAAGAAGCATTTGAAAATTTATAGCTTAAAAGCTTATATCAGAATATACTAAAGGCTTAAAATTAGTGATCTAAGCTTATACATAAAGAAGCTAGAAAAAGAAGGGCAAAGTAAAACCAAGTGAGGAGAAAGAAGGAAATAATAAAGTCAGAGCAGGAATCAAAAACAGAACAAGTAGTCCCTTTAAAAAGAACAGGAAAAAAAAAAAAAGAAAAACCAAATTAACAATATGAGAAATGAGAGAAGGAACCTCATTACAGATCCTACAGACTTTAAAAGGGAGATACATAAGTATTATTAACCACCTCATGCCAATAAATTTTCCAATTTAAATTAAATAGACAATTTCTGAAAGACACTAATGAACACAACAGACACAAGAAGATACAGAAAATAGGAAAATCCCTGTATCTACTAAAGAAATTGAATTTATCACAAATAAAACCTTTCCCCAAATCTGGAACCAAATGGCTGAAATGGTAATTTCTATCAGATATTTAAGGAAGAAACACTCTTCTTATATAAAGTCTCTGAAAATGAGGGAGGAGGAAACAATCCTGAACATGTTATTTGAAGGCCAGCTTTGCTTTAACACTGAAATCACACACAGACACTATAGGAAAATAGGCAATGGGAAATAGAAAATAGGAAAACTGAAGACCAACATCCTGCTGATCAAATGTATGATAATCCATAATACAATATCAGCAAATAGAAGCAAGCAATACATAAAAACTGCAATTAATCATGACCAAATACAAGATTGATTTAAAAGTTAATCTATTACGGGGCACCTGGGAGGCTCAGTCGGTTAAGGGTCTGACTCTTGATTTCGGCTCCAGTCACAATCTCAGGGTCCTGAGACTGAGCCCCACGTCAAGCTCCAGGCTGGGTGTGGAGCCTACTTAAGATTCTCTTTCTCCCTCTCTCCCTACCCCTCTCTCTGCTTGGACACTCTCTCTCTTCCTCTGTCTCTCTTTCTCTTAGGAAAATAAAAAGTTAACCCATTGAATCCATTATCTTAAAGAAATAAAAGGGAAAAATTATATCATCATCTCGATAGATACATTTGATCAATTCAACATCTAGTCATGATAACAGCATTCAGAATTGCAGAAAATTTCTCAATGAAATAAAGGGCATGTGCAAAAACCTCTAGTTAACATAATACTTAATGGAGAAATATTGAATTTTTTTCTAAGATTACGAACAAGGGAAGGATATCTATTCTTACCACTTATATTCAACATTGTATTAGAGATCAAGAAGGGAAGAAACAAAAGAAGAAAGATTTTCTTTTTTTTTTTTTAAGATTTTATTTATTTATTTGAGAGAGAATGAGAGTGAGAGAGAGAGAGCATGAGAGGGAGAGGGTCAGAGGGAGAAGACTCCCTGCGGAGCTGGGAGCCTAATGTGGGACTCGATCCTAGAACTCTGGGATCATGACCTGAGCTGAAGGCAGTTGCTTAACCAACTGAGCCACCCAGGTGCTCCAAGAAGAAAGATTTTCAAAGGAAAAAGTAAAACTGTCCTTTTTCCAGATGACATGATTGTGAAGGTAGAATACTCTAAGGAATCCGGCAAAAAGTACTAGAGCTAGTAAATCAATTTGCTTAGTTCTCACAATTGAAGGCCGAAATACAAAATTTAATTTTATTTCTATACAGTAGAAAAAATATTAGAATGTGAAAGTTTTAAAATGCCATTTACAACTGTAGTAAAAATATTTATAAGATAAATTGAAGAAACCAGAATGTATATCCGTATATAGGAACAGTTCTCAGCAAATAAAGACTGAACTGCTAATACCCACAGCAAAATTGATTAATTTTTGAAATGATGGTGCTGAGTGAAAGATGCCAGAAAAAAATACTGTGTGATTCTACATACATAAAATTATAGAATATGCAAACTAATAGTGACAGAAAGCAGGTCAGGGAAAGGGAGAGATTATAAAGGAACCCAAGGGAACTTCTTGAGGGTGATACTGATTTCCATTCCCTTAATTAGTGACAATTTCATGGGTGCATACGTATGTCACAACTTACCAAACCATACACCTCCATATGTACAATTTACTTTATGTCAATTATACCTCAATAAAGCTGTTAAAATAGGCAAACTATTCGAATAAATATTTCTCAAAAAAGGTATAAATGGCCAATAAGCACACAAATAAATGCTTAATATCTTTAGCCACTTGGGCAATAAAAATAAAACCACCATTAAGATACTACTATACATGCACTAGAATGCCTGATACTGAAAAGAGTGGGAGTTGCAAGGCCAGGATATGCACTGCTCATGAAAGTATAAAATGATACAACCACACTGGGAAGGAAATTTTGCCATTTCTTATGATATTAACATAACTTAGCACATGACCTAGTAGTTCCACTCCTAGTGTTTACCCAGAGGAAATCAGGAGCTTGGATTTATAAAAAGCTTTGCAAGAGAGTGTTCACAGTAGTTTTATTAATAATAGTCAGAAACTGGAAACAACACAAATCTCTTCTATCAAGTTAATGAAGAAACACACTTTGGTCCATCCATACGATGGAGTACTGTTCAGCAATAAAATGAAGGGATTGTTAAGATATGCAAAACATGCATAAACCACAAGAATATTTTGTTGAGTGAAAGAAATCAGACATACAAAAAACTTTCATACAAGTGCATTTACATGATGTTCTCCAAGGATAAACTAACCTACAGTGATAGATTAAATCACGGTGTCATATAAAATTGTGAATGTACTATGAATTGCTCATTTTAAAATGATTTGTTTTAGGTTATATCAATTTCACCTTAGTTAAAAAAAAATCAGGTGTGCTTGGGGGGCTCAATCAGTAGAGCAGGTAACTCTTGATCTCGGGGTTGTGAGTTCAAGCCCCACGTTGGGTGCAGAGATTACTTAAAAATAAAATCTTTAAAAGAATTAAATAAATTAGTGCGTATGACTGGGATAGTAAGTGGGAAAATTCACTATAAATGAGCACAAAGTAATCTTTTGGAATGATGGAAGTGTTCTGTATCTTGATTGTAGTGGTGATTAACAGGAGTATACATTTGTTAAAACTCCCTGGGGAGTGTCTGAAGGGTACAGTAAGTTAAGCTTTGGATTCCTGGTTTAGTTCATGTTATGATCTCAGAGTCATGAGATCAAGCTCAGCATCAGGCTCCACACCCAACATGGAGTCCACTTAAGACTCTCTCTCCCTTTCCCTCTGTTCCCCCAACCCCTAACTCTGTCAAATAAATAAATAAATCTTTAAAAAAAAAAAAAAAAACCTCCACAGGTTTAACTTTTAAATTGATGAATTTCATTGCATGTACCTTCTGTCCCTATAAAATCAATTTAAAATGCATTTCCTCAGCTTTTTTGGCAAGGATGGGTGCTCAAGCTGTCTGGGACAATGGAAGGTAAGCAGAAGTCAGGGGGTGAGGCTTCTAGGATATCTTTTTAGCAAGAGACAACTTGATTGGAATGGTAGCTTTGTGTTTCCTCTTCTTCATCAAGATATTTGAAGTCTACTTTATCTACAATTTCCCACGCTCTCTGATTGCTGGGTGTGTTTAGCCAATATGGATTCAGATTCACAATGGAAGAGAAGAATAGAGGTTAGAGAGGTCAGAGGATTTATACTTCTGTGTTTTTTCCTATAAGGTCTTCAGTTGTCTCTCTTTTTTTTTTTTTTAAAGATTTTATTTATTTATTTGACGGACAGAGATCACAAGTAGGCAGAGAGGCAGACAGATAGAGAGAGAGGTGGAAGCAGGCTCCCCGCAGAGCAGAGAGCCCGATGTGGGGCTCGATCCCAGGACACTGGGATCATGACCTGAGCTGAAGGCAGAGGCTTTAACCCACTGAGCCACCCAAGTGTCCTTCAGTTGTCTCTTAATAGAAAATCTTGGCTTCCTCTCAAAACAGAGGACTCAATAGAACTTTTCTGTTTTTAGTAACCTCTTCTTTTGATTTTTTTCCCCCAAAAGAGATAACAAATTTCCCCATGATCAATTATTTAAAAGACCACCTTTCCTCTACTGTTCTACAATGTCACTTTTTGAGAGACTCAAAGTCCATATAACTGTGGGTTTCTTTCTGGACTCTAATATGTCCCATTGATCTGTTTGTTTATCCTTGTATCTAATACCAATGTTTTAATTTACTACATAGCTTTAGTTCTTATAGCTTTATAAGAAATCATCATAAGTGGTGAATTCCTCCAATATGTATTAGCTATGTTTCACCCTTTGCATTTGCAGATAAATATAGAATAACTTTTCAACTTCCACAGAAATGGTTCTAGAATTTTGATTAGAGTCGTCTTTCTCTATATGTATTTCTCAACAAAGTTGGGACAGAAGAGACAATTTTACAATGCTGACTATCTTAAATCTGTGAACATATATCTATTTAAATCTTCTTTCTATTGGTAAAGTTTTAAAAGTTACTTTTTGTATTAATATTTTGACCTTTATTCCTTAGACTTATTCCTAAGTTTTGGATTTTTTAAATTGTTATTATAAATGGTAAAAGCTAAAAAAAAAAAAGTCTCCTAAATGTTTGTTTCTATTATGTGGAGATAGGACTTAGTTTTATTAACTAAAAACCTTGCAAAATAACTTCAAATTGTCTATAAATACATATTTTCTATTTACACAATCATGTCATCTGCTAATAAGGACATTTCATGTCTAATTTCCAATCTGTATTTTTTTTTAATTTCATTCTCTTGCTTCACTCTACTGGCTAGAAACTCTAGTATAACATTGGATGGAAGTTGTGAAAGAGGGTATCTCTGTATTATTCCAAACTCCAGGAAAACAACCACCTTTTCACCATGAAGTATACTGTTTGGTATAGGGTTTTTGTTGTTATCCTTAATCAGGTTGAAATGTTCCCTTCTATATGCAGCTGAGAGATTTTATCATACATATTTATAGTACAGATTTATAAAATTCAGCCCGAGAGCCATTGTTTTTAGGGGTTTTCAGTCCACTTATACTTGTTCTGTCTCTCATTCTTTTTTTGTCTTTTTTTGAATCAATTGTACATTTTTTAACTCTAAGATTTTCTCCTCTATTATCTTGTTACTTTTACACTAGTCTATTCTTTAAAAATTAAAAAAACTACTTTTACACTATTCTTTAAAAATAATTCTTTAAAAATAAATTTGAAAAACATATTTTTAAATAGAGGTATATTACAGTATACCTCTATTAATTACTGGAGTATAATTTTCATGAGCAGTTTCACTATCCTCCCAAAAGCTAAGACCTTCTTAAACATCTTAACTTTCTAATCTTCCCATCTCTGTCTCCTGCCTTCTACTTTTTCCTATATTTTAAACTGTTATTATTTTCAAAAATTTCCATCAATATTCAACACTTTTCATTGTTGCTTACTCAGTTCTGCATTTTTAAATGTGTCTGCTTGTAGTAAGCATTCTCAGGTTTTGTTTCTTGAAAATGTATTTATTTTGCCTTAATATGTGAAGGATATTTTTAGGAGATACAGGATTCTGGAGTGGCTGTTATTTTCCTTCAACATCTTAAAGCTGTCACTCTGCTGTCTGCTGGAGTTCCCTAATTTTTGTTGAAAAGTCAACTGTGCAATTGTTTTCTCTTTGGTGGTAGTGCATTTTTATGCCCGTTTTTGAGATTTTCTTTGTCTTCAGTTTTTAGTAGTACTACTATGATGTACCTAACTATAATTTTCTCTTTACTCATCTCAATTGGAATTAATACACTTCTGGAAACTGGAGCCGCCAATGACTTGTATCAATTTGTAAAATTTCAAACCAGAGTCTTCTCAAGGACAGATTTCACCCATTATCTCTCTTCCTTCCACTTCTTGGACTCCAGTTACAATTGCTAGACCTATATACTATGTCTCAAGTATCTTTTAAGCTAGTTTCTTATTTTTCATACTTTTTTACTTCATTGTTTCTGTCTGGATTTTTTCTTTTTTATTGATATGACTTCCTGTCAATCATCTTCCCTCCCATTGTAGTACAGCAGCTCTTAACTCAAGTGATCGAGTTCTTAATTTGAATTATTGAATGTTTTTATGCTCTTAGCCTATGATTTTCATCTGTTGCTATTACGATCTACCTTCCTTTTCCCCTTCCCCATGTATCCATGTGTTTGCTTCCACCAAGCTATTTTTCGTATTTATTATTCTCATAACATCTGTGCCTGCTCCCTTGAGAAGTCTGAGGTTTGCTAGATTCTACAGAGCTATACTGTCCCTAGAAGCTTTCTCTTGTTGTTTGTGTTCTCTTAGAAAGAGCCCACTATGTTGCCTGGTTGGAGTCATTAGATATGATTGGCATATCAGATACTTCTCCACCAGGCTTGGAGGGAGCATCACTGATTCAGAAGCCTCCTGGCTCAAAAGTGGGAAGATCACAGTTGATGTCAGAGTTCCCACAATGCAGGACTTTGTCCTTCCTCCAAGAGCAAAGCAATTACTCATGTAGATGACTTGGGTGGATGAATTCTGGTCAAGAGAGTACCACCCTACATCACAATGCTGGACCCTACCCAGAATCCCATTAAAAGAGAAGACATCATCTGGTGTTTCCTGAGGATGGAGGGCTAGAGGGAAGAAGATGGGGGAGAGAGCTCAGCTTATCTGCTCAGTAATGCCACAGGCCTGTTTCCACCTTTAAGTCTGGATGCTTCGATCTCATTTGCTAGTTGTTCACCTGTACAACCTATAACTATTAAAGAATTCCCAGAGCTTGGTTCTTGGCCTCCTTCTATTTTCAGTCTCTACTTTCTTGCTTAATGATCACTTGGGCCTCTGGATTTATTTATTTATTTTTTTTAAAGATTTTTTATTTATTTATTTGACAGAGAGAGATCACAAGTAGACAGAGAGGCAGGCAGAGAGAGAGAGAGAGAGGGAAGCAGGCTCCCCGCTGAGCAGAGAGCCCGATGCGGGACTCGATCCCAGGACCCTGAGATCATGACCTGAGCCGAAGGCAGCGGCTTAACCCACTGAGCCACCCAGGTGCCCGGGGCCTCTGGATTTAAATCCTACCTGTTGCTTTAGTGTTGTCTACTTCCCAATATTCCAGATGCAAATATCTAATGGCCTAGGAGATGTCACTTCATAGACGTAGAACACATGACTCAAAGTTAATCTGCTTCCAACACAACTGTAATACTCCTACACAGAAGCCCCCCTGAACAATTATTCAAATATAGCAACCCAAGATTTACTAACACATCCTTCTGTCCTTATTTTATCAATAGTGGTTTGGGTATCTGATATTTTATGATATTTACTTATTATTGACAGACTTTTTCCTCACATTAGAACCTATGTTCCACTAGAACAGTGGTGTGCCTATCTTGCTTCCTACTCTTTGACCAGTACTCAGAATTTGGTCCAGAACATGGTAACAGAAACTGCCTATTTGTGGGGTGAATGTGAAAAGATACCCATAGCTAGACTGTGTGTCACTCTGTTGAGATGACATCTGGCCAGAGTGGAGTTGGGAGGGATGTGTGTGGCTGGAGATACAGTTTTATCCTCATTCTTTGTTATATGAAAGGCTACATCACAAGTCACTCATTCAATAGAGGAATGCCACTCATATACCTCCTACTGACACCACATCCACTTATCCAATCCGTTAGCAATCAATCTATCTCTGAAATAATTGATCCTAAATCCAGCCTTTATTCTCCATTACCTCTGCTGCCTCCTCATCCAACCTCATTCCTCTCTATCCAGTCAACTGGGATAGCTTCCCTGAATTTTCCACACAGCAACAAAAGGGAGACTTGAAAAAAAACAAAGTATAGGGGCACCTGGGTGGCTCAGTGGATTAAGCCTCTGCCTTCGGCTCAGGTCGTGATCCCAGGGTTCTGGGATCGAGCCCTGCATCAGGCTCTCTGCTCAGCAGAGATCTTCCCCTTCTCTCTCTGCCTGCCTCTCTGCCTATTTGTGACCTCTCTGTCAAATAAATAAAATCTTTTTTTTTAAAAGGATACTTATAAAAAACAAAACAACAACAACAAAAAACCCCAAAGTATATTATGTCCCTGACCTGCTTTAAACCACCCAAGGCTTCCTATCACATGTAAATAAAACCAAGCCCCTTATCATAGCCTTTGAGGACTTACATGGTCTGACCTCTGACTTCCTTTATGACTGGTGGTACCACCACTCTCTCCCCTGCAAAGTTCTGTCTCACTGCCCTGTTTTCTTTTATATTAACATACCAGGCTCATTGTTGCTTAAAATCCCTTTTACCAGTATTTCCCCTATCTGGAGGAATCTTCCCTGGTGTTTGTATGGTATGGCTGATGACCTCACATCCTTCAAGTCATAAGCTTCTCTGACCACCCCACCCTATCTAAGGCCACACAATCTTTTATTATCACATTCTTATGTTGTATTGCCTTATATTATTTTCTTCACTGTTCTTACAACTAGCTGCAGTTATTTTTTTCTTTTGATTGTCTGCTTTATTCATTATCATTTTCCCAGTATATAAAACAACATGTAACACACAATAGGTGATCATTACTTATTCATGGGACATGTAAGAGAATGAAAGAATTGAAGACAAGTAATCTCTCACACCATTGTTGTTCCATCATTTCTTTGGGAAGAGTCCTTCTTTATTCTTTCTTTACTTAAGAGAAAATAGAGGAAGTAAAGTTTAAAATCTGTAAATTTTCCCCTTGCCTACATTGCCTCTCTTCTTATAGAACTATTAGCAACTTCTTATAATAAAAATAACTTCATGTATTTTGATCTCTTATTGGTGCCAAACAAGGTGCTGGATTATCCCATCGATTTATCAAATTAACCCTCTGCATTAGATCCTTTCATAATCTATACTTCATAAATCTAAGATTTGTATGTCTCCATTACTTTCCCAGAGTCACAAAGCTAACCAATATCTCATCTTACTTTCTCAAGTGAACTTCAGGAACCAAGAAACCAAGTAGGACAAGGAGGAGTTTTACATCATTGTTAATTTTTTTGCCCAACAATCCTTCTGGTTATCAGTAATGGTAGTGGAGAAGAGAGGGAGAAAGGGTTGGAGGGAGATAAGGAAGACATGTGTGAGAGTAAGCAATTCATTTCATGATGCCTGGATAAAACTTTGATAGCAGACTGTGAACTCCATTAATTTAACATCAACCCCAGAAGGAAGGACAAGCCAAAGTCAGGTCACTGTCTGTGAATCTCCTCTTCTAGTATTAGAACAACTCTCTAATTAGTAGATTCTCAAGGCTTTCTGTTCAGGAAAAACAGCAAGCTGACTTCGCCTGACCAATTAATCTTAAGGTTTTGCTTGACCAATTCATTCTGTTATCCAAAAAACAAAATTACACGAGAAATAGAAACTCATTTATACACCCCCAAGAAGTATACTGTTTGAAATAGGAGAGACTAGGAAAAGAGAAAAATAGTTGAGAAAACTCTTAGGTAGATAAAGTTTACACAGACCAAGAGACTGTCTCTATGCAACCTCAAATATCTCAGTGAAACTGAAGGAAAAAGAAGGTTTAGATGCCTGAATAATTGACTAAACTTTTAATGTTTTATCTAGTTATTTGGCACTATGGAATTCTAATCACTATGCAAAGCATTTTAAAATTGTTGCTTCTGTTTAACAAATTTTCTTAGAATTTTAGTTGTCTTATATTGGTATCTTGAACTACAAAAGTTGGGTATTTTTATGTATTTGGAAGATCAACCTCAACCTTAAAATCCATTGAACACAATCATGAAATCCTATGATTAGGAAGGCTGCCTCCTGGATTGTAACAATTTAGTGATGGTTTACTTCTTGTCGAGATCAGTCAACGGTGGATGCATTAGAGGGTAAACATATTATTTGGTGTTTTATATATGTGAGGAAACTCTTTTTTTAAATTTAATTTTAGTTTTTCAGTGTTCTTTTTTTTTTGTCTGAAAATGCTTTTATTTTATTTTTTTATTTATTTTCAGCATAACAGTATTCATTGTTTTTGCACCACACCCAGTGCTCCATGAAATCTGTGCCCTCTCTAATACCCACCACCTGGTTCCCCCAACCTCCCACCCCCTGCCCCTTCAAACCCCTCAGATTGTTTTTCAGAGTCCATAGTCTCTCATTGTTCACCTCCCCTTCCAATTTCCTCCAACTGCCTTCTCCTAACTCCCCATGTCCTCCATGCTATTTGTTATGCTCCACAAATAAGTGAAACCATATGATAATTGACTCTCTCTGTTTGACTTATTCACTTTCTATGAATTAACTCATTTAATTGCACACCAACCCCATGAGGAAGGTACTGTTATAAGCCAGTTTTATAGATGGGTAAACAATATGTCATAGAGGTTAAATAATTTTGCTCAAGTTAGTATGAGGTAGACTCAGGTGAACCCAAGCAGTCTAGTTTGAGAATCCAAACATGCCAACATGCAACTCTTCAGGGAACCTGTAGTTTCTTTGGAAAAAAATGGGAGCTCATGTCATAACCTCAGGGTCCTGGGATGGGGCCTTACTTCCTTAGGGCTCCCTGATTAGTGGGGAGTCTGCTTCTCCTACTCCTTCTGCCCCTCTCCCATGCTTGTGCTCTCTCTCCCTCTCAAGCAAATAAATAAAATCTTTAAGAAATATAGAGAGACTTGTATGCACAAAACCGCTAAATCACAACAAAAGGGCGTGTGGGCTCGGTGGTTTGAGTGAGTCTATACTATGGGCTCCCTTAGTGCCCAAATCAGACAAAACTCAAAAGAGAGGGATTCCTGACATCATGATCCAGGGAAACTGATCAGGGAAACTGATCTTCATGTGCGTAAATCGTAGATTAAAAAAAAAAAAAGTAGGATGGGAGCCTATCCTTAATTCTGGGATATATATAATCATACATACAGGGGCGCCTGAGTGTCTCAGTCAGTTAAGCATCTACCTTTGGCTCAAGTCATGATCCCAGGGTCTGTGGATGGAGTCCCATGTAGTCTCCTTGCTCAGCAGGGAGCCTGCTTCAACCTCTGCCTGCCCCTCCCCCTGCTTGTATGCTATCTCGCTCTCTCTCTCTGACAAATAAATACATCCTAAGAAACACTGGTAATCATACATATGGACTCAGATTCTCTGTTACCTAACTCTCAAGTTTCCTTGTATAGCAGCTGCCCTTGCCTTTTTTCTAAAAGACTAGTTCTGCTTACAACAATCTAGTTTGTCTGACAAACAAGCAGCTGGCAAATCGAGGGTGTGATATTGCGTGCTGTGAAGAGGGAGTGAGACGGGCAAATTCTTATTCCTGTCTACCTTATGGTTCTTGTGCCACTTGGAATTTTATTGCCAGTTCCCCAGGATGGGTGTTTGGTGCTAAATGAGAGTTTGCCGCTGGGCAGTGTGTGTGCACGTGCATGCACATGTGTGTGGAGGGTGAGAGAGGAAACGTCGTGTGCCACGGGGAAACACACATGTGTGCCATCTGTGGAACTGTTCCGCCAACTGCCAGTACCCCAAGAGTGGGGGAGGAGGAAGGAGTCGGGCTGGAAATAGCACTTCCTGGCTGCCCACTCACAGGCTTGTTGCCAGAAGGATTTATTTTTTTCCCTCTAGGTTCTAGTCTTCAGATTTATATGAAAAAATGATGTTGCTGAAGCTGGGGAGGAGATGACTTTTATAAAAATTAGAATGCTTAATTACAAGTCTCTAATTTCCTGAGGTCAGGGAACCATGTCGGTCTTATCCACCACTGTATATCAGCATCTAATATGCTACCTGGCATGAAGTCAGGACCTAAAAATATTTGTTGAATGGATAAATGAATAATAAATAAACATAATATTTCTTATTTATGGAATCAGCTCTTCCCCACGAATTACTCTCCTGGGTCATTGAGAAGCTGGCAACACAGGTTGCATTAAAAATACGGACTATTCTTGTAACCAAGGCTCTTTGACCCATAAGCAACACACACCCAGATGTTTTTCGAGGAATGTGTAGATAACAGAATTCAGTCAACAAGGATTTACTGAACTCTACTCTTTCAGCGCTGCTAGAGGGAATTGGGGATGATGCCCCGAACCAGGCAAAGAAGTCCTTGTTGTCATAGAGCTTTCCCTCTTGTAGGTTAAGCAACAAAACAAGTGAACATTTAATATGACCAGTGGTGATGAATGCTATGAAAAAGTAGGGAAGAGAGAAAAAGAGAGATGAAGGAGCACTATCTTATACAGTGTCGCCCACCATCTTCCCTGTGGAAAGCACTGTTCAGAGCCAGGGCTCAATTTGGTGAGGATTTCGTGGGGTCTTCCTCTACAAAGTTACATGGAAAACTTCAAGGATCTCAATGGCATCCAACATATGAAGATTTGAGGAAATTATTTTGCATTCGATTGTTCAGAAATGTATTCGTGAGTGGCTGGGGGGGATCAGGGAATAAAAAGATGGCAAGAGTGATCAAGGATGTGAACTTCTAGGGGCAACAATGGAGGGATTCTAACGGCCAACATGCTTTGAGCACTTACTAGGGGCTTGTTAGGTCTTTATGTTCATTATCTCAGTTTATCACAGAAAGACTCCCATGAGGTAGGCACTGTTCTTATCCCCTTTTATGGCAAATGAAGCACAGAAAACCTAAGTAACTTGGTCAAAGTCACTAAGCTAGCAGACGGAAAATCCAGTATTATATAAAAGCAATCTGATTGCAGGGCTCAGTCATTAAATAATTCCCTTACAGATGTAAATAAACTATTTTTTAAACTACTAATATATATTGCTTCTTTAGAAAGCTTAATGAGTTATAGGGCCTAAACATATGAGAGAACATTTTTAAAACAAAGCTGCAAAACCTACCACAAAAGGATACAAGGATCCACCTTCCCATTCCCTGACTATAGCAAGCTGATTCCAGTCTCCAGGTCTTTGCGCTTGCAGATCCCTCTGCCTGGAATGCCCTTCCCTGGGCTCTTCGAAGGGATGGCATGGATGGCTCTTTCTCATTAATCAGGGTTCAGCTTCAGAGGGAGCTCCTGTGGACCCTATAGCTGGTCGCCTGCCATTCCCGTGACTGGCTATGCTATTTACCCTATTGTTACTTTCTTCCCTGCCCTTTTCACTGTTTGAAAGGTCCCTGTTTTTGAGGTCTACTTCTGGTCATCCTTTTCCCCTCTTGGAAGGCAAGCACCCCGAGGTCAGGGGCAGTGGCTGCTTTGTTTCCTGAAATTGCTCCAGAACCCGATCTCTGCCTGATCCCTTATCCAAATGAATTCATGCTGTCCCTGGGGCTGCAGACTCAGCTCCCAGAGGGCTTCACTTCTACAGAAGATCATGCTACTGGCAACATCTGCCCACCATTCTGTGCAGAATGAGAGCACCAGATGGGAAAGGAGAGATCAGCACAGGGGACGTGACACGTACTTGCCAGTAAGCACCCAAGAATGAGCTGTGAATGCTCTGACAGCTGCCAAAGAGACCAGGTATGAAGTTAGGTATACGCAAGGTCATTATTTAAATGTTACTTGAATCTCTTTGTGTGGATCTAGCTCTAATTTGGTTGTCACCCTATTGATGACCTAATGCTTGTAATGCCTTATTACCTGTCAGCCCCCATGAGAACCTAAAGTCCATGACAGCAAGGATCTAGCTGTGTTCTTACCTGTGGATACTGTCTAGAATTATCCCACAGAGTGGCACCCAAGAAATATTTAATAAATGGGCCAAGAAATGAGCCAACATTATTATGTCTATAGACAAAGACGGGGGAAGAACAGAATGGAGCGAATGTTTACTGAGTTGCTGCTAAGCCCCAGGCACTGTTACAGCTGCCTGGAACATACCTTTGATTTGTTTACCCTGTTCAGTTGCAAGCTTTGGGAGCCTAACTTTTAAGAAGCTAAAATTTACAGAGCACCTGGGTGGCTCAGTTGGTTAAGCCACTGCCTTCAGCTCAAGTAATGATCCAGAGTCCTGGGATCGAGTGCCGCATCAGGCTCTCAGCTCTGTGGGGAGTCTGCTACTCCCTCTGACCTACTCCTCTCTCATGCTTTCTCTCACTCTCTCTCAAGTCTCTTTAAAAAAAAAAGAAAAGAAAAAAGGTAAGAAGCTAAAACTTACAGAGTAGAAGATACCTTCCTTCTACGGCATTATAAAATCAGGTCTTGCTGAGGAAGTGTTTCTCTAAATGAAGGCTGGGGATCCCTGGAAGCCTCAAACTTCAATCAATTCATGGAGGTCTATGCTATGACCTGACAACGCTGTGTCAAATAAATATTTTTGTATGATGCCCAGAGCGTATCTGAGGATCAATAGAGAATTAAACTAAAGCCTCTGCCTGTTTCACCAATAGGATCATTTCCATTGATCATCTCAGTTTGAATTTATCTGAATCGGAGCCAAAAACACAATTTCCAAACAGAAGACTGTAAATGAAGTGAATTTGGAGGAGATTGTCCCCAGCATGTAGAGCAAGCTCAGCCTAGGTCAGTTCAATGGGAAAGGACGAAATACAAGTTGGAACAGTGGCGTGTTTAGATGTAGCAGAAATTGGAAAAGAATCAGTTCAGGCAACACGTGACCTCCCCAAATCCCCAGCCCTGAGCTCTCCACAGTCAAGGTCGGCCTGTTGCTTAGCGGTGCCTAGGAGGCACAACATGGGGAGATATGTATTATATACGTGGCCCTAAACTACTTTGCCGGGTACCCAATGTGGGGAAGATAGCACTTGGGAGAAGATTCTTGAAGGCTTAATGTCTAATAGTAGTCTTTTCCACTGATTCTGTGTATAAATAAGGCCAATTTCAAAGAAAAATAAGCTTCCTTTTAAAAAGTGAAAATAATCATGCTGTTTCAAGTACCTCACTCAGCCTTTTAAAAGTACCTGTAAGCTGGTGTTCTTCTGAGGGCTTATCAGCACGCATGCTCACAGTGTGACAGGAGGTAGACTCTTCATACAGTTTACCCTTGAGGGGTTTTCTCTCTCTTTTATGTAGAGTCTCTACTCAGGTCGGCACATTATTCTAAGATCTTCACAGGACTGTTAGGAACAGTGAAACCACTTTTAAAGGGGGTACAGAGGCCATAACACCACAATGAAGCCACAGGCTGGGTTTCAATGCTGGCTCTTAAACTAATTAGCTGTGTGGTTTTGGGCAGGTCACTTAATCTCTCTGCAAGATGGTGGGCGGGGCTCTGACCAGAACTTGGCGTCTCTTCCAGCTCTGGCTGTCTGGTTTGATACCAATCGCCAGGACCAGCGGTGCCCTCCCCCACTCACAGGCTGTAGCAGCCATTCTGAAAAAGGCTCTGTGCACAGGCAAGGTAGGATATCAATGTCCTTTTGCATCTGAGACCACACTAAGAGCACTCCTTAAGCAAGTCTGCAGCCACCCAACCTCCAACCGAGAGATCAAGGGTGTCTATGAACAGTGCACTGAACCCCTGACCCCCACCAGCATCACCCCCTAATGCTACATCAGGAGTTCCCACATCTCAGACCAGACATAGAGGGAGGAAGGAAACCATGCAAAATTCAGTGGTGTTGCTCATGTTTTTCTACTTTTCTAGTGGCATTTTTCTACTTTCTCTTATCCTAGGACAGCGTTTCTTGAAGGTCTGCACTTGCTCAACAGCCACAGGGGTTCTTAAAAGTGGTGACTCTGGGGCTCTGCTCAGGATGGACCGATTCCAAATTTGAGGGGGTGTGTGAGCCCCTGAATCTCTATTTTAAACCAAGCACTGCGGATGACCTTTGTGTGTACGCAAACACTTGGGAACCAGTGCCCTCCTAGAGAGGCAGCATCTTGTGGGTCTCTGCACTTACCCACTGCCGCTGCTAACCATGATCGTTCACCATATATTCAACAAAGATGTGTCACCAACGACTACATGGCAGACACAATGTCAAGCAAAAGTTCAAAGCCTGCTCTCAGAGACTTAATGGGCTAGCAAGAGGAAACAGGTGATAACCAAATGCAAATGTAGAATAGGCAGGCCAGGGGGGCCATCTACGAAGTAAAATAAAGGGTGAGTGCTTGGGAGGTGTAGATCAGGTAGGCAGGAAGGCCCATTTGAAGGGTGGTATTTGTGCAAAGACATACAAAAAGTGAGGGAAAGAACCATGGGGTTGGGAGACGAACACTCCAGGCAGAGGGGACAAGTACAAGGTCCTGGAGAGGGAACGCGCTTGGGCTGCTGGAGGAAGAGCAAGCAGGTCAGTGTGGCTGGTTGTGGGCTGAGTGAAGGGGGAGGTAACAGGAGGTCATCAGGGTGCAGATCTCTTGGGCCTTGTAGGCCACTGGAAGACTTCAGATTTCACTGGGTAAAATAGGAAGCCATTCATAGAAATGGGCTTCGAACAGGGACATTCCATAATCTGAAAGGCCACTTTCTTGGAGCATGTCAGCTTTATCTCTAGGGTGCCCAGTGCTCTCGAGTCTGGCCTGGGGGGGAGTGGAGCAATGATCTGTGGTGATGCTATCATATAGTTTTGTTTTCATTCCTATCTGTGGTCCTATGCTTATGCTGGGATGCCCTGTTTCTGGCCAACTGCCTGAAGGCAACCTAAAATAGGTATTTCACTTAAGAATTGGGGCAAAGAATAAGAAAGCTTTGCTAGGGAAGGCTGACCCCAGAGGGTCTTCATTCACATACTCACACATTTACTGATTCTATCAGCCTGTGTGTGAAGGCAGGGTGGGCAAGGAAGACATTATTTTCTGTACTCCCGCAACGGCACGGAGGTAGGGGTCCTGGTTCCCCATCTCATGGATGAAGAAATGGAGGCTTAATCTGAAGCAAGTGGTCACAGGAAGTGTTGGAACTTGGATTCAAAGGCGAGACAGTGAGAGCAAAGCCTGTGCTTTTCCCTGCACCACAAGCGGAAGAACAAAGCTCCGGGGCCAGCCTACCTGGGGTCAGGTCCTACCTCTCTGCTGCTTGCTAACTGGGTGACTTCGGGCAGGTTATTTACTTTTCTGGCCTCAGTGTCTGTATCTGTAAAATGGGCATAGTAGAATTTCCTCTTTGCTGTTATTACAACTAAATGAGCTAATACATGAAAACACTTAGAACAGGGTAAAGCCCCTCGAAGCTCCTTGTTATGACCATGACTGTAGGTAAAGTCAGAGGAGGCTACTTGTAGCAAATTGGAATCTTAAGCCTGCACACGGTACAAAAATCATCCTCATAAAGTACAACTATCATGAGGAAAAGGCCTCAGATTTGTGATTTGAGAAGAAACTGACTGCAATGATTCTAAGAAACAGAGTCAGCTCAACTTGAAGATCTAGAGACAGTCAGCAGGGTCCTGAAGCAAAAGGGTCAGCTTTGGCAGGAAGTGAATTCTCCAGTTCTCTGAGTCAGGAGTGCTGTTCAAGACTCAGGGATCCCAGGAAGGCTGGACTGTTTCAGAGGCCTGCTCCCAAACAGATGTTCTAGGATTCTTTCTAATGAGATGGAAATAGGTAGCCTAAGGGTTGGGCCTGACTTTGTTTTCCTTGCTTACTGTCTTTTTCTTTTTTTCTTTAACTGGACTGTGTTTCCTTTAGGGCTCCAACACAGTTTCCCGACAGCCAATATCACGCCTTTTTGGTTAATGTGCTACCTGTTGCTTTCCTGCAGTATTTCACATTGGAGGCTTTCACCCACATGCTTAGACATTCCCCCATCTTGGGTATAGGACCATGAGAAAATGAATTAATAACGAAGGTAGAACAGGGCTTCCTAACCCTTGCCCAGGAGACTGACTTCTGGTCGGTCCTCTCCTGAGAAGGTCACCTTGCTGTGTCTACATGTTTATACACAGCTGGGCAGATGTACCGTTCTATCTAGAAGCTTTGATGGAGCAGCCATTTTGTGCTGAACAAACATGATAGGAAAACATCTTTAGTGGTTTGGTCCCAACACAGACTTTCTCTTCCTTCTAAATATCATGCTTCGCGAGTGTTGTGTCTGGCAGAGCACACTCGGTCTATTTTTCAGTGCTGGGAATGTTTACTGCCTCTTCAGAACAGAGCATAGCATATTCCTGCCACTGCTCATTGAGAAGAAACTTTTTTGGGCTGGATGTCAAGACAATGGACAGGTGTCTGCACTGGATTCAGACGCCAAATGAACCTTAAGGAATCTGGGGCATACAGACTGTCATCGACCCGTTCCCCCAAAATGCAAGGACAGGGACTTTTAGCGGCCAACTCCCCAAGATGGATCCACCCACTGCTTAGCCCTTCTAGTCTGCCAGCAGTCAGACAAATCTTCTCATGTTGCAAATATGGACTTTCTTTTCCCCCCAGATTCATACCCTTCAATAATTTCCAGTTGCTCTTTGGGTCAAGGCTGTAATTGCCATCAGAGAGGTGTGCAGAACCCACCACTCTAGGACCTATTTCTTCGCTGTTCTGTTGCTGGGTCTCCACATGCCTATCACACCGACCTTCCTTAAGAATCTCACATTCACCAATGACCCTCTGGTAACAGGGCCTCTCAACATGGTCTCCTTTCCCTGGAAAATTCTCTCTCATTCCACCTTTATGTAAGTCATATTTCTCCTTCAGATCTCAGCTCAAGAGATACTTCTTCAGGGAAGACGTCCTCCTCTTCCTGGGCAGTCCAAAACCCTATTGGACCATGTCTCTCTACGTCCTTGCCACTACTACATTTGCCACAGTTAACAGTAACCTGATGATTCGGTGTTCCAGTAGGGCGGGAACCATATGTATGTTTATCCCCGGTGAACCCACTGCCTAGCCCATCTCTGACATGTAAGAGAGATGTTCTTTATGCACATGCTTGTAATTTTGGAATTCACAACTAATTTCTCTTGCAAGGAGATTCACTGACCATTCAATTTGCTCCTACAATTTTTAGGTAAGGGACATTCCCACGTGTCAACCATAGGATGCCGAGCAGCCTTTCATGCATATCTTTGAAGTCAGGTATCCATTTGCCTTTTGTTTGCTTCGCCTACTAATTGTGCTTTTGCAGCTACTTGGGAAGATAAAGGCTTTGGCCATCTTGGCCCATCTTTTCTCCCAGCTCCATCTGCCAGGGAAGAAACAATGACTCAGAAAACTAATGGGCCAGTCTCTCTTACGATGGTGATGATTTCACCACTGGTGATTTCTCTATTCAATTGAATAAAACTGAGTCCAAAGGAAGGAATTGCCTTGGGGCACAAGTACTAAAGACAAACAGTGAATTCGCAAACATACATCAGAACTGTGCTGGCCAGTGTTCATGACACACAAGCAGCAAAGGTGATGAAGGTTGAAAGAACTGAAGAATTCAAAACCGAACCTTTTTTTTTTCCCCCCTTTGGATGAGAACATGATGGTGTGGGAGGAACCAAGGATGTGCCCTCAGACCAGCTTGGAACAAAGAAACTATCACAGTAAGTACAGGGACCATCTACTCAGTGGCCATCAGGCACGCTTCACTCAATGTCTTTAGTCCTTACAATAGACCTGAAAAGGAAACCTAATTTCTTCTCTTTTACCCTTGAGAAAACAGACACTCAGAGGATAAATATCTTTAGTCATATTTGGAACTCTCATTTAACTGATTCCAAAGCCCAAGTCTGTTCCAACTGGATGGCTCACCTCACCAGTCCTCTCCCAGGATCTTCACTGGCAAAACGTGCCTATTGGCACGCACGATTATTGTGATAATTATCTCCCCATGAAAATAACGCCTGGAGAGCGCCTGACTCCCCGTTGGCTTTTACTCAACATTATTCTCTATCTTCCACATTTCTTATTGGCTGCTAAGTTCCTTACGATTTTATCAGGAACTCCTAGAAATCAGTTACCATTCCTGGCTTCTGATTTAATATGGGTAGCTCAAGAGGGGGACATACTTCACAAAGCACTGTCACTTAGTCTCACACCAATACTACCATGTTTTATTATGTTGCAGTTTGACCTCAAGGCACAGCAGGATTAGGCAATTTATCAAGGGACATCAATGTCTAGAGAAGACCAGAACATACGTGTCTCTGGACCACTGGCCTAGGATTCTTTCCATCACTGCATTGCATCAAACTACTCAGGGCAAAGTTGACTTCTGAGGCCTCCACTAATATGAATCATATTCATAGTAACAGCTCTCACTGAGCTCTTCATATGCACTGGATAGCATGCTGTACGCTTTGTATGAATTATCATGTTTACTCACTAAAGCAACTCCTTGATATGGGCATAATTTTTATTCTCCCTTATGAAGAGGACAAAACTAAAGCCCAAGAAACTGAATGACTTGGGCTGAATACGTTTTATTAAAACTGGATGTTTTAGCTGGTATCCAAATAGACACTCTTAAAGCAAATCCATAGTTACCATGAAGCAGACAAAAGCTCAGTGAAGTTCCACAGAATGTGTAAATGAGTAACACTGACCTCGAATCTTCCCAGGACAGCCACTTATCTGCCAGACATCAGGCATCTTAACCAAAGGCGATCTCTTCTTAGCTGCAGGATCTTACTCTGTCAGTTCAAAGGGACCCACAACTGATTGTTCTCTTTCTCCCAAAGCTCCTCCCTTTGAATATATTCCTCAGCCCTAACCATTGTTTCTCATAGACTAAGGTTCCCAGCTCTGACTGTTCATAGGATTCACCAGGGTAGGGGTGCCTGTGTGGCTCAGTCGGTTAAATAGGTGCCTTCTGCTCAGGTCATGATGCTGGCGTCCTAGGATTGAGCCCCGCGTCAGGCTCCCTGTTTCAGCAAGGAGCCTGCTTCTCCCTCTCCCTCTGCCTCCTGATCCCCCTGCTTTTGCTCTCCCTCTCCCTTACCCCGTGTCAAATAAATAAAAAATCTTCAAACAAACAAGAAAAAAAAAGAAAGAAAGAAAGAAAGAAAGAAAGAAAAGAAAAGAAAAGAAAAGAAAAGAAAAGAAAAGAAAAGAAAAGAAAAAAAGAAAAGAAAAGAAAAGAAAAGAAAAGAAAAGAAAAAAAGATTTACCTGGGCATCTTTTAAAACTAGGATTCCTGGGGCCCCCTTCCAGGTAATCTTATTCAATAGGGACATGGTGGAGATGTCCCTGTTCATTTGCCACAGCTGATTCTCATGCCTAATCAGGTTAAAATCCCCTGTTAGAGTTGTGTATGCATGCCTTCCTCTCCCCCACGGGACTGTAACTTCTTAAAATACTGATGAGTCCTTTACATCTTTTAAATTTCCATGTGCTGAGAACAATGTTTAAAATGCTGTATTTATGCATTGTATTGTAAAATCCAGTATATTATGGAGCGGATAAGAACCTGGGCTCTAGAATCTAATAGTCTGGGTACAAAACGCTGACCTACTCCATATTTGCCATGTGGCTTTTGGTAAATTATCATACAATTTTGTGGTTACTTCATCTGTAAAATAAGGACAACTAGATGTTGTGATGTTTTCCTGAGATTTATGAGAGGCGGTAACTAAAGTATTTAGCACAGGGTCTGGCAAATTACAAGCCCTCGCCAAAGCTAGCTATGTAAGTAGGCAAAAATGATTCAATCAGTATGGCAATACAAATACCTTTATGTGACTGTTGCTGTGGTAAATGCAGTAGGGGATACAGAAGAAATACTGTATGCTGCCACATTACTCATTGCTATATGAGTTCTAGCAGTTTGGGGTGGAGTCTTTTGGTTTTTCCATATAAAGTCTCATGTCATCTGCAAAAGAGAGAGTTTGACTTCTTCTTTGCCAATTTGAATACCTTTTATTTCTTTTTGTTGTCTGATTGCTGCTGCTAGGACTTCTAGTACGTTGTTGAACAACAGTGGTGAGAGTGGACATCCTTGTCATGTTCCTGATCTCAAAGGGAAGGCTGTCAGCTTTTCCCCATTGAGAATGATTTTCGTTGTGGGTTTTTCATAGACAGATTTTATGAAGTTGAGGAATGTACCCTCCATCCCTATACTTTGAAGTGTTTGAGTCAATGTACAGAAATCAGTTGCTTTCTTATACACTAACAATGAAAATATAGAAAGGGAAATTAGAGAATCGGTTCCATTTACTATAGCACCAAGGACCATAAGATACCTGAGAATAAACCTAACCAAAGAGGTAAAGTATCTGTACTCGAGGAACTACAGAACACTCACAAAAGAAACTGAAGAAGACATAAAAAGATGGAAGAGCATTCCATGCTCATGGATCGGAAGAATAAACATTGTTAAAATGTCTATACTGCCTAGAGCAAACTATACTTTCAATGCCATACTGATCAAAATTCCACTGGCATTCTTCAAAGAGCTGGAACAAACAATCCTAAAATTCATACAGAACCAGAAGAGACCCCGAATTGCTAAGGAAATGTTGGAAAACAACAACAACAACAACAACAACTGGGGGCATCATGTTGCCTGATTTCAAGCTTTACTACAAAGCTGTGATCACCAAGACAGCATGGTACTGGCACAAAAACAGACACATAGACCAGTGGAACAGAATAGAGAGCCCAGATGTAGACCTGCAATTCTATAGGCAAATAATCTTCGACAAAGCAGGAAAAAATATACAGTGGGAAAAAATCTCTTCAATAAATGGTGCTGGGAAAATTGGACAGCTATGTATAGAAGAATGAAACTTGACCATTCTCTTATACCACACACAAAGATAAACTCAAAATGGATAAAAGACCTCAAAGTGAGGCAGGAATCTATCAAAATCCTAGAGGAGAACATAGGCAGTAACCTCTTTGACATTGGCCACAGCAACTTCTTTCAAGACCTGTCTCCAAAGGCAAAGGAAACAAAAGTGAAAATGAACTTTTGGGACTTCATCAAGATAAAAATCTTTTTTATAGCAAAGGAAATAGTCAACAGAACAAAGAGGCAACACAAGGAATGGGAGAAAATATTCACAAATGACACTACAGACAAAGGGCTGATATCCAAGATCTATAAAGAACTCCTCAAACTCAACACATGCAAAACAGATAATCACATAAAAAAATGGGCAGAAGGCATGAACAGACACTTCTCCAAAGAAGACATACAAACGGCTAACAGACACATGAAAAAATGTTCATCATCATTAGCCATCAGGGAGATTCCAATCAAAACCACATTGAGATACCACCTTATACCAGTTAGAATGGCCCAAATCAACAAAAGAGTAAACAACTAGTGTTGGAGAGGATGTGAAGAAAGGGGAACCCTCTTACACTGTTGGTGCAAATGCAAGTTGGGCAGCCACTTTGGCAAACAGTGTGGAGAATCCTTAAGAAATTAAAAATAGAGCTACCCTATGACACTGCAATTGCACTACTGGGTATTTACCCCAAAGATACAGATGTAGTAAAAAGAAGGGCCATCTGTACCCCAATGTTCATAGCAGCAGCCATAGTAGCCAAACTGTGGAAAGAGCCAAGATGTCCTTCAACAGATGAATGACTAAAGAAGATATGGTCCATATATACAATGGAGTATTATGCCTCCATCAGCAAGGATGAATACCCAACTTTTGTATCAACGTGGATAGGACTGGAGGAGATTATGCTGAGTGAAATAAGTCAAACAGAGAGAGTCAATTATCATATGGTTTCACTTATGAGCATAAGGAATAACATGGAGGACATTGGGAGATGGAGAGAAGTGAGTTGGGGGAAATCGGAGGGGGAGACAAACCACGAGAGACTGTGGAGTCTGAGAAACAAACTGAGGGTTTTGGAGGGGTGGGGGCATTAGGTGAGCCAGGTGGTGGGTATTAAGGAGGGCACATATTGCATGAGCACTGGGTGTGGTGCATAAACAATGAATCTTGGAACACTGAAAGAAAATTTAATTTAATTTAATTTAATTTAATTTAATTTAAAAAATCAGAAGAAATACTGTTAAGTCTCATTCACTGAATACTAACAGGCATTTTTTATAAAATTGTAAAAAAAATTTTTTCACCTTCATAACAATACCCTGATATGTTATTGTTGGAGAAGGAAATACACCAGTTAAGTAAATGAAGGTTACCCAGTGAGTAATTTTCCGTGTGAGACTGGAACTCAGGTTCATCTGGTTTCAGAGTCCATTCTCCCTATTTTATTACTGAAAGGTTACATAAACCTTCATTAATACACCCATTCATTCAATCAACAAGTATCTATTATGTGCTTATTATGTGCTAGAAACTGTTCTAGGTGTTGAAGATATATAGGAGTGAACGAAACAGAGACAGCCTCTGCTGTTATGTAGCTTACATTCTACAGGGCAAAAAGAAGGGCAACAAGTAAGTAACTGGGTATAGGACATGTCCAGTAAGAGAAGGGCTAAAGCAGTGTAAAGGTAACTAGGGAGTGTGTGTCTGTGTGTAAGAGAGAGAGACAGAGACAGAGAGAGATTTGGGTGGAGGGGGAGCTTGGGCAATAGAGATAGAGAGATGGAAAGAGAGAGATCTTAGGCAGGAAGGCCAGGAAAGGCCTCTCTGGTAAAGAAACATTCAAGTGATAGATTTGATAAGATGTAATTGGATTCTGAATATTTTTAGAGGTTAGGCACAGAGGATTCACTGTAGAACTAGAAGAAAGATATGAGACAACAATAGAAACAAAGAATGACTCCAGGTTTTCTGGCTGGAGTAACTAGGAAACTGGAGTTCTCATTCCTTAAGCTGGAGAAGAAGTTGGACAAGCAGGTTTTTCTCAAGGGGAATGAGGAGTCAGGTTTAGAGGCCACTATTGCATCCCAGCGGGAATGCTGGGTAGGCCATTCGGGGCACTGGTCTGCATTTGGGGTGAGAGGCTGGAGCTGGGAATACGGGTTGAGAAGACAATGTCTCATACCATGGGGTTGGTGGAGGCCACCTAGGAGAAAGAGCAGGTGGAGAAGCCTCTGGCCTGGGCTTGTGTGTTTATGGCTCAAGAGGAGGAGGAGGAATAGGCAGAAGTCTGAGGCCTGGCAATGGCCAGAGAAGGAAACGGAGAGGAACTCTGGGCCCTGAGGCCTAGACAAGGAGCCCTTTTGGGAAGAAAGCAGTGACTGCCTGTGCCAAGGGTGCTTGAGAGCTGCCTTAGGAGGAACCTGGCTGAGAAGGATGGGCCAGATCAGTGAGGGGGCCACGGGGGACTCTCCCAAGAACAGCTTTGGCAGAGAGATGGGAAAAGAGGTGACAACTGTATATAGATGACTCTTTCAAGGCATTTTTCTGCAAAGAGGAGTAGGGAATGGGCAGTAGCTAGAGGTGGATACAGGACTGTGAGATGAGTATTTAAAGCAGGGTGACTGACAGTCTGTTGGGGAACCACACCAGCGATCCTATAGAGAGAAAAGCCTTAGTGATGAGGCACAGACAGCAGACAAGTGCAGGATGAAGGGCTGGAGTTGGTGTCAGGAGTGGGATCCAGCTCCCCAGTATGTGGCTGGCCTTGGATGAAAGCAGGGACAAAACAGATACTGTGTAGAAAATGTTAAAAAAAAAAACAAATAAAAACATACATAGATATATATATATATATATATATATATATATATGTATATATGTCAAGCAATGTAAGATTCTGTCTCACTTAACCCTTACAATAACCTGGTCAGGTGGCCTAATATTACCTCTATGTTATAAGAGAATCACAGTGCATGTGTGGAAAAGGCTTTAAATGCAGCTGAGAAAATGAACAGTCAGGGAAAGCTGTGGGTGGAAGTGTGTTTGATGTGGGCCTAAAGAGTGGGTTGGTTCTACATATGTGGAAGGGGCTAAGAAGAGAATTCCAAAAATATGAAAAACAAGAATTCCATAAATACATAAAAAGGCACAAAAGAGAAGAATGGATCCTGTTGTAGCATGTACCTCAGAACCAGAATGCATGGGTTCTAATCCTAATCCTTGCACTTCACAGCTGTGTGATTTTAGGCAAGTTACCTAACTTCTCTGTGTCTTAGTTTCCTCATTTACAAAATGAGGATAACAACAACTTTCCCTCAGAGAGGTTTATGATGAGGAATACACACACCCGTTCCTACGTCCACAAACATGTATATGTTAGAATTATGCCAGATAAATAATGAGCATTGTATGTTTTAGTTATTATTTTATTATCATTTACAACATGATAAAGAGTTAGAAAAATGTGTATTTTTCTGAATGTGGGTACAGGCTTCCAGTAAGCCTGCTTTTGGGGGTCTCTGGAAGGTACTGTGCTTCTGGGTTCCTCCTCCCAAAGGAGAACCATGGATACATAGGCAGATTGGTCACTCTCCCATTCAGTGTTTTATTTATGAAGCATTCCTTAACCATCTACTCCCAGTCAAGGTCTGTGCTAACCAGGACTCAGAGCCTAAAGACAAATGGCAGAATTCCTGTGCCCAAGCTGCTCCTGGCCACCAGGACACAGACATGTGAACAGACTGGGGCCATCCAATCCGAAGGCTGTTCTCATGCTGGTACTCCGGAGGAAATGCGTCAGGTGCGAGTTAAGAGAACTGATTTCTGATTCCGAAAGTGTGGACTTGAGTCTTAGCTCTGCGAGTTTACTAAGTATGGCCTGTGTGTGTGACTTTCCTCCCCTGTAACATGGAGAGAGCAGTATCTGAGATGAGATCGTGTGAGCAGCAAAGACGACGATACTGGCCCAGCCTGGCGCACACGGCCAGGGATTCTTGTAGTGCTGCTTGGCTTCTCCTTCTGGAGCCTTCTTCCCACAACTGTTATGGTTTGCATGACTCAGAATAGCGAGTCCTTCTTTGGAGCTCTTGAGGAAGTCTTCCTGGGAAGCCTCAACTGGAGTTGACTTTTAAGAGATGAGCAGTGTCTTACAGCACGGAAACATGAGGGCGACTTCTCAGGGAAAGGAAATGTCTCGGGGCAAGGCACATGACCCTGGTCCCTTCAGGAAGAGATAATACCTCTGCTCATCTGTTCAAGGGCCTAGAAAAGACCCTCCCATGTTGGGTGCCAAATTAGGTCCACTGGAAAATATCAGGCAAGGCTCCTCATACTTGACTGGTTCTCTTATCTCTGTCCTGTCTGGAATGGTTTTTTTGTTTTGTTTTGTTTTGTTTTGTTTTGTTTTTGTTCTTGTTTTTGTTTTGCTTGTGATTGAGATTCTGTGCCTCTAATCCTGGAAACAGTTCGCTGGATGAATGCTTCCCCACCGTGGTGGAGGGAGTGATGTGTCCTTCTAACGAGGTCCACAGAGAAGGAAAGACAATCCAACTGTCCTCTCAAAACCCTGTTCGTGCACCAGCATTTTTTAGTTGGCCTTTTTCCCCTTCATATTTTCTAATTTTAAGGTAAAGTAGAGCATGGTCATAAAACCAGTCCCCTCAAGTGTGGCTACGAAAAGTACCTGACCAGCAATGGTTAGAACAGCTTGCATTCCTGTAGCAGCTAATGCTTTGTAGAATGTGTTTTGCCTGTGTTTTAAAAATGTGTCCCCACAGCAGCCTTGGTATTTGTCATCATTCCATTCAATAAAAATTTGTTGACTGCCTATTAAGTACTTGGCATTGTTTTAGTGCTGGGGGTATAATAGAGGGCAAAACTACATGTGGGTCCTGCTCCCATGAAGCTTTCAGTCTATCAGGAAGACAGACATTCACAGAACAGTTTCACCAGGCCATTTATGATGACAGACTAGGACAGGTGCTCTGAAGCAGCCCGTTCTCTAAGAGCTATGACCATCATGACCCGAGGGCCAGGGATGGCTTCTTGGCTTGAGCTGAGAGTCCAAGGCCAGAATTAACAAGGAATGGGGCTAGGGGAGAGAGAAGCTTCCCAAAAGTCTATGGTGGGAGGGAGATTCCCAAGGAACCAAGAATGGTCTATGTGGCTGGAGACCAGACAAGATGGCATGTGCTCAAACAGGAAAGTCAGGCAGGGGTCAGAACACACGGGGCCTGCTAGGCCATCAGAAACCATTGAGAGGTTTTCAAGGCAAGCATTTTTGTGTTTGGGGAGAGGGGGTTGAGGGAGGGAATACAATTTTTTTTTTAATATTTTGAAAGTGAGAGCAGAAAGGAAAAACAACTATTATCTGTGGCCACATATTGTTGATTTACCCTACCTATGAATGCATTACTATATCATCCGCTCAGATAATGTCTGGGGCACAGTAAGTGCAGTAGAAGTGAAGGTCAGTTATTATTATTGTTATTGCTATTATTGCTACTACTATGATTATCACCGTGTGTGGCATTCTGAATATCTTTCTTTGTGGCCACCCTATGGCGTATCATCATCCATGTTCTGCAAATGGGAAATTGAACTCTGAGAGGTTAAATAACTACCCAACCTCAGCCAGTTGGCAAGTGGCAGAGCTAAAATTCAAAGCCCGTGATATTTCTGTACTGAGAAAACAATGTGGAGACAATCTGGGCAGAAAACCTGTCTTTTAACTAGAATGGTTCCACCCTCTAAGAACCCCAGCAATTGTTGAAGCTTTTTTCTTTTTAAAGATTGTATTCATTTATTTATTGGAGAGTGAGAGAGTGAGCACGCAAACGGGTGAGGGACAGGAGAAGAGGGAGAGAGAGTCTCAAGCAGACTCCACGCTGAGTGCAGAATCCAGACATGAGGCTCAACCCCACCCCCCATGAAGTGATAACCTAAGCCAAAATCAAGTGTTGGGGGTTCAACCAACGGAGCCACCCAGGTGCCCCAGCAATTGGTGAAGCTTTTGGAGTTGTTCTTAAATTAATCTTAAAGGGATGGTTTGGGTATTTCTAGTTATTTGATGTTCCCGGCGATATACACCAATTATTCATTCTCTGCCTCTTCATTTAAATAAAATATGAAGTTTGCAACCATAACTTTTCTAGAAGAGACTACAGGGCAACATAATAGCTAACAATATAAAACCTCAAACTCCTATCCATTCTCACATTTCTCCTCAGACAAACTCTAAGTAAGTGTAACTAGTTCCTGAGGGACACTGTGATGTGTTTGAGGAAGCTCTTCATTACTTAAGATAATGTAATAAAAAAAGGGTAACTTGACAGCCTAAGAAAGTACAGGAGACTGCAAAACAGACAGCATATATCATGTACCAAGCTTCCTAAAGAACTAAAACGATCACACTGAATTCTCAATATCCTGGGAATAAGTCTCTTTATTTCCATTTTTTAGGTAAAATTGAGCATAGAGCAATTAAGTGACTTGGCCCTACTTGCTTGGTATTTAACTCATGCCTTCCCCACTCAGCTCTGGCCCCTCACTCACAAAGTTAATGTTTGCCACGTGCTATTATCCCTACCCATTGTCTATGAGTGTCACAACAGATTAAAAGACAAGTCTCCTTGCCCCCCACCCCCTAAACCTGGCGATAGGTAGCAAATTAGAAATTGTTTTGATAGGAATAAAACGGGCTTTCCATTTTGATGGAGCACAACAGTTAAATTTGGTTAAAAAAACACTTCAAGAAAGTTCTTGGGGGTGGTAGTTGTCTGTATGAGGTAGGAACTTTAGTTCGATTAATATACAAAACAGCAATAGACCACGTATTTGGGTTCTCAAAATCTAAGCTAGGAGGAGAGCACGGGGGACCAATCAGAAATAGAAAAGTCATCTAGGCATCTTCCTATATGAGTTTAGGTCTTTTGTATATGGGAAGTTTCCCTGGAGATTTCTATCCATGCCATTCCCTATCCCTCCCTAATGCACATAAAGACTTAGTAAGTTTCTCTCTGTAAGAGGAAAGATTTCTTAGTGGGTCATCTCCTATAGCCACCAATAAAATTTTTAAGGGAAATATCTAATGGAAAAAAATCCTTAAGATATGAAGGTCTGTGAAAAATATCATCCTTGGTCTCAATTCAAGGGTTATCCCAAACTTCTACTTGCTTTTCTCCGGGGGCAATGACTGAAAATCACTTCACAGAATAATAAACACTCCCCTTGTTTTCTCTACACGGCCCACGATCCCCAGCTCCTACTCTGAGGAGGAGGAGGAGGAGAAACAAGGGTGGGTTTTCGCAACAGGCTGCTCACCAGCTCCATTCCAGAGAGTGAGGCTGGACAGAGGGTATAGGCAGCCTCTCACTGCCCCAGCCCTCTTCAGTCAGTACTGCTTGTAGGGCAAGCCTCAGACTGAAAAGCAGCCAGCCAGCCGCTTTTCTTGAAACTGCTCTTTTTCAAGGATGTAGCAGATCAAAAGAAACAGGCAAATCACACACAGAATATGCACAACCGGCTACTGGCTCCAGAAGCATTGAAACCTGCAGCATTTGGATGAAGGTGGATTGCCAGAATGTTGACGAGGTACACACACACACACACACACACACACACACACACACACAAACACACGTGCACACAGAAAGTACACACGCGCATACATACAGATGCAGAGCGCGATAGGTTAGAAGGTAGCAGAGATCCCCAAAATGACCGGCGACTGGGAACTGTTTGTATGAGGCTCAGCTCACCCTTGCCGTAAGGCATTAACTTAGGACCCCCACAAACCCCATTTCCAGCAAGCGCTGAAAGTCAACAGTGTCTTCCTGCTCTGCAACCTAAGTCCAGACTCCCAACAAAACAATCCGACAACCGACACCCCACAGTCATGTAGTACGCGAATACTATTTTGCTAATTGCTTTCTTGGACATGCACCAAGTTATTAAACAGACAGTGACAAAACAGAGAACTTGGATAAATGTCTGTGGCAGCACCTACTGAAAATGTTCTTCCTTAACAGGAGTTCCAATTACTTGTCTGCTTGTGAAGGGGAATAAGGGAAACTGGCAAAATATTTCTGATTTTTTTCCGACTCGGCTAGATCAGCTTTGAGATCACCTTTGCGATATTATCCTGCCCTTTAGAAAATACGTCCCTTTCCTTACAGAAGACAGACTGGTTTTAGAAGCAGATCTAAGTCTGTTAGATACAAGCTTTTGCCAGGAACGACAGTCATCTGCTAGCTACAGAAAGCAGTATCAGCAGAGCCTGTGGGAAGTCATACACCAGCCCACTTTTTCCCACCCACCCGGACACTCTCCCTCTCTGGTCTGTACCTTCCGTGTGGCAGCTGGAAGAGAGGATGGTATTCGGAGGTCTGAAGATGTAAGGCAGGTAACGAGAGAAGCATTTCATCTTCCAACAAAAATAAAAAATAAAAATCTAAATAAAAAACCAGTCTCCTGAATCCATAAGGATTCTCTTGGCCTTTAAAGCTGGCTACATCACCATATGTTTATGTAGGTTCTCCCCTGGATCTGCAAAGCTGGGAAGCCCGAGGAATAACTGGAGATGGGGCCCATTTTGCCATCAGCGCCAGGAAGCACTGCCTTACATTTCTGCATGCAGCTCAAACTCAGAAGCCCCCAAGCAAGCCGGGATATAGCCTCTTCATTGGCTGCAGCTTCTCCGAGCAGGATTTGCTGAGTAAGTCAGTCCTGCCTGTAAACACACGCTGAAATGCCCTGCCTGAAACCTCTACCTTTTCCCGTGTGGTCAGTTTCTCCTCCTGCAAGAGAAATCCAGCAGGATAGGGGAGCACTGAGGATAAGTGACCATCTCTTCTTCAGCTGGAAGATCAGATGAAACAAAGGCAGCACAGTGTTCCACCCTGGAGAGGGATGGCTGTTAAAAGAGCCACCCGTAATGCCATGGGTCTCAAGAATATTAAAGTACAGTGCAATGAAATGGGTCTCTGTCCTTGCTTCGTCTAGATTTAGCTCTATGGTTTTTTAATACGAAAGCGCAAACAATAGGACCATTTATCATTTAGGTGAAGCCCAAAGCTGGGGTGAGTAGCCGGTGACAGAGGGCTAACACAGACAGATTCTGTGCTCCACGACAGGCTTTTTTTTTTCCCCTGCCAGCCATCACACCAAGGCAGTAACCTGGTTCTGAGTTATTTGCTGTGAGAATTTAAAGCCACAACACAAGAACGGAGGCTAAGCCCAAGGAAACTGACCCTTCACTGACCGGTGTGCCCCGATGGCATGGAAAAAGTAAGTCGATCTAAGAATTATATGACTTTATCAAAACATTCAGATTTCACAAGAGGAAGAGAGGGAATGAGAATACCCCTCATTGAGGACAGGTTGAACCACCACATAAATTTGGATGGGGGAACTGGTTTGGTTTTGACCCATCAAATAATAATGATTTTGGAGACCTTATTAACAGAAGGCAAGCACAAGGTATCGGTTTGGGATTGATAAGTTCTGCCAAAGACACCATTGTCTATGCTAGAGAAAAGGTGACTGTCCTTTGTGCTGCATTCGGAGACACAAGGAAATGATGTAATGGTCTATAAAAGAAAACCAATATTGCCCTGAGAGGGATTTTTAAAAATAAGATTTAACACCAAATTTTAAAATATGATTTAATATAAAAATATAAAATGTCTTGCTCTAATTGTACTAGAAAGGATTAAATACCTAGGAATCAATTTAACTAAGAAGGTGAGTGAGAAACCTGTACTCCGAAAATTTTAAGACACTTGTAAAAGAAATTAAAGACAACACAAAAAAATGGGAAGACATATTGTGATCATGGATTGTAAGAATTAATGTAGTTAAAATGTGCATATTACCCAAAGCCATCTACGGATTTAATGCAATCCCTATCAAAATACCAATAGCATTTTCCACAGAACTAGAACAAATAATCCTAAAATCGATAAAAAAAAAAAACCCACAAAAGACCTCAAATAGCCAAAGCAGTCTTGAGAAAAAAACAAAGCTAGAAGTATCATAATTTCAGATTTCAGGATATACTACAAAGCTATAGTAACCAAAACAGTATGGTAACAGCACAAAAAGAGACCTATAGATCAATGGAATAGGATAGACAGCCCAGGAACAAACCCATACAGATGGCCAACAGACACACAAAGAGATAGATACTCAATACCATCAATCAGCAGAGATATGCAAGTCAAAAAACACAGTGAGGGGCGCCTGGGTGGCTCAGTAGGTTAAGCCTCTGCCTTCGGCTCAGGTCATGATCTCAGGGTCCTGGGATCGAGCCCCGCATCGGGCTCTCTGCTCAGCGGGGAGCCTGCTTCCCCCTCTCTCTCTGCCTGCTTCTCTGCCTACTTGTGATCTCTCTTGCTGTGAAATAAATAAATAAAATCTTTAAAAAAAAAAAAAAAACACACAGTGAGATACCACAGCACATCTGTCCCAATGGCTGGTACCAAAAAGACAAGAAACAACAAGCATCTGTGGGATGTGGAGAAAAAGGAACCCTTGTGCACTGTTGATGGGAATGTAAAATAGTGCAACCATTGCAGAAAATGCAGAGGTTCCTCAAAAAAATAAAAATAGAAATGCCTTATGATTCAGTAATTCCACTACTGGGCGTTTACCTAATGAAAACAAAAACACTATTTCAAAATAATATATGCATCTCAGTTTACTGCAGCATTATTTACAATAACCAAGATATGGAAGCAACCCAAATGTCCATCAATAGATGAATGGATAAATAAGAGGTGGAAGATATATATGAAATGGAATATTACTTGGCCATGAAAAAGAATGAGATCTTGTCAAGTGCAACAATATGGGTGGACCTAGAAGGTATAATTCTAAGTGAGACAAGTCAGAAAGAAGAACAAATATCATATGATTTCACTCATTTGTGGAATCTAAAGAACAACCTAACAAATCAAAAGAAACAGACACTTGAATACAGAGAGCAAACTGATGGATGCCAGAGAAGTGGGTGGGGAGATGGGGGAAGTAGTTTTGGCGGGTGAAGAGGTACAAATTTCTAGTTATAAAGTAAATAAGTCACAGCGATAAAAAGAACAGCAGAGGAAATATGGTCAGTAATATTGTAATAATATTATATGATGACAGATGGTGACTACATTTACCACGGTGAGCACTAAGTAATGTATAGAATTGTTGAATCAGTATGTTGTATACCTGAAATTAATACAACATTGTATATCCATTTACTTCCTTTAAAAGAAATGTGTGCCTTGAAATCTGGTAGAATATTTTTTTAATCCTTCACTGCTTCTCCTCTTTGCAGATATACTTAGCACTGGAGAAACATACTGGGCTTTCCACGGAAGCAAAAACTTGGAGCCATAAAGTAATTATGGTCTTTGTCCAGGCCATGATATATAAATAGACCCTTCCACCAATATGCTTTCTGACTTTTGGATCATTGTGACAGGATAACAAACTATTGGCAGAGACAGGATGTCTAGCCCTTCAAAGGTCATATAGAGTATCACTTCCTTAGACCCAGGCACCTGGCAAGGCTGGGCCATCCCAAGTAAGGTGCTGTTTAAACAATGCCTAAATGGTTTGGTTTGGCTGTATAGGTCATCTTAGCCTCATGACACAAGAGCATATCCAGAGCTGTCTTCCTGAGAGGTATTGTACCTGCGACCTGTATTCAGCAGAGTGGAAAGAGTGTGGGCTTTGGGGTCAATCTGACCCAAACTTGAATCCCTATGTATTCCATTTACCAGTTGGGTAGATCTACACAAACTTTTAACACCTGTGAGGCTTCGCTTTCTGTATCCATAAGATGGGACTAATGACAGGGTTTTCCTTGTGCCTTCTCAGGTTGAATGAGACAATAAGCACATGAAGTACCCATTGCCCTGTGGCCACGTGATCAATGGTTACTACTGATGCCATGTTTACAGTTGCTGTGCACATGCTCTGACCTTCTGTGGCCAGACAGGAACTTGAGAGCAGGGACAGAACAGGTGTGATGAGGAGGGTGGTGCCACAACTAGACAGCCAGGGTTGAAGCATGTCTTTGAAACTGACTTACCTGTCATCTAAGCCTCATTACATAGGTAATATGGATAATAACAGAAATAATCTCACATGATGTGGTAAGGGCTAAAGAGGACGGCTGGTATGAAGGGTTTAGTACAGTATTTAGCAAAACGTAAGTGCTTCCTAAATTTAATTGCTATGTCTGCAGCAGTAATATCAGCCCTGACTCACAGTATCTCATTGCATTTACCTACCCATCTTGTCTACACAATGAGACTGGTAACTTCCTAAGGGAACTCTCAATGTCTAAATCATCTTTGTTTCTCAGGTGCCTGGCACAGAGTACTCAATAACTATTAGTTGAAGGAGTGAATGAATGGATGGATGGCTAGATGGGTAAATCAACACATATGGGAGAAAATTTCTGAAAGATGTTTGAGACTGCTTTGTGGAGGTCTTTCATAGCAGAAATGAATTTGAGCCCATTATAAAGCTGGAATATATTACTCGGGCAAAGCTGTTATGGAATTCATGAATCGACATGCTTCTGCTTGGCATAATTTAGTCTTAAATAAACAGTAGGCATTTAGTACATACCTCCTAAGTCAATAGCAGGCACTTAGTAAATACTTCCCAAGTGAGAAAACATTCATGGATTATGCTGCCCATAATTAAAGTGAAAAAACTAAGCAACTCCTCCCTCCCCCCAAAAAAAGCCTGTCTCCTTCATTAGAAACAAAAGACCAGTGAGGCTGGCACCCAAGTTCCAAATTGGCCGCTCCAGTCCAGCCAGTACCTCTTGACCTCCATTGAAAATGCCTTTTCCAATCCCACTTTAAAATGACTGATTCTGTGCCAGCCCTGTGCATCCCCCCTCCACGCAGATGTAGAATGGGCAAGGGGCAGAAAGAACTAATGTGGAATCTCTTCATTCAGATGATTCCAATGCAGTTGGTATGTGCTGTACCATTTCGAGTGTTTCAGTGTCCGTTTGTATCTTTTTTTCTCTTGGATCCTTTGAACCATTCCATTTTACAGATGGGAAAACAGGCTGAGAGCATATAATCATTATAAAAACCAGCCTCACTTAGGGAACTTGCAGATTTCAGAGCCATCAATCCTATGAATTCAGACTCTCTCTCTAAGATTTCATTTTTCAGAGAGAGAGAAACAGACAGAGAGAGAGAGAGAACAGGGAAGGGGTAGAGGGCAAAGCAGACTCCCTGCTGAGCAGGGAACCCACTGCTGGACTCCATCTCAGGATCCGGGGATCATTACCTGAGCTGAAGGCACTTAATCAATTGAGCCACCCAGGCGCCCTGATTCAGACTCCCTGAGGACAGACAAGGAATCTGTATATTCCATATGACAAGTGATTCTTTTTTTTTTTTTTTTAACATATAATGTATTATTTGTTTCAGGGGTACAGGTCTGTGAATCATCAGTCTTACACAATGCAAAGCACTCACCATAGCACATACCCTCCCCAAAATCCATCCCCCAGCCACCCTATCCCTAGCCCCGACCCCTCAGCAACCCTCAGTTTATTTCCTGAGTTTAAGAGTCTCTTATGCTTTGTCTCCCACCCGATCCCAACTTGTTTCATTTTTTCCCTCCCTACCCCACACGACCCCCCAGTCATGCCTCTCAAATTCCTCATATCAGAGAGATCATATGATAATTATCTTTCTCTGACTTATTTTGCTCAGCATAATACCCTCTAGTTCCATCCACGTCATTGTGAATAGTCCAAGTGATTCTTATCGGATTTTGAGAACCTCAGGAGTGAGGTATTTCGTTTCATGCTTTGGCTTGAAAGGTAAGGGTTACAGAAAGTTTTTCAAATACTCTTGTTCCAAATCATGTGTCTCACTGCTTTGGTCCAACATTTTGTTGGCATTAGTGAGTGATGGAGTGATTTACTGACTCCTGCTCTAAAGGAGGGCGTTTTCACAGAAAAAAAAGAGAGAAGAAAAAAAAAGAAGGACTAATACACTAACACATGACAACATCACCGGGGTTATGATGGAAGGAAGGGGTCTGAAAAGATTCTTTGGGATTACAGAGCCCCAAAAAGTCCATGCCAGAGATCCAGTCTTGGGCATCAGGCTTTATTTACAAAAAGTGCCCGTTAAAAGGCCATTATCTTACTTGTAGCCACAGTGAATAAAGAGCTGGCAGCAATTAACCCCATCAGAGACTGAGAGTCTTATATAGCAAATATCATCACAGATAAGAGCAGGACGACCAAGAAAGGAAGGGTCTTTCTAAGGAGACAAGGAGACAGGAGGCTCAAAGGCATTGGCAGAGATGCCTGGAGGGAGGGCCCAAGAGCATAGAGCTATCTCTGAAAGGGAAACCAGGAGCCCAGGAGGAGGGAAAGATAAAGGTGACCCATTTTAGGTGCCATGTGAGAAGGACCTTGGAGTATGGTAGAACAGAGCCTACAGACAAGAAATTTCCCAGATGATTTCCACATGCCAGGTTCTGACATCCAGTTGCAGAAAAAAAGCAATTAACGGGGAGATTGTTGAGTGATGCACTATGGACTGGGGTGCTCCAAGCTTTTCTCCAGACCACCTCCTGGGAGATCAGAAGCATTTGTTTTGGTGTTGCAAAGCCCCAGCTGGAGCCCTGGCCTCAGGGCCTCCCAACAGACCGCTGTGTGCTTCTTATGGTCCACCCCCACTGAAGCCCGCTTCTTCTGGGAAACTTACCCCAATCGTTCCCTTTTCACATGTCCTTACAACCTCCTCTGGGGGACATTTCATCATCACAGTTTTTCATTTTGCTCAGAAGGAAAGTAAATCCCAAGAAAACAGAAATTAGATTATTTAAGATGGGTCAGGATGAGCATGGCCAGGTTTTCACTTGGAAGCCAAGGCAAAGCAAATTCCTTTTCATTCTCAAGTCTTAAATAAAATGTCACATCTTCAGGGAGAGGCTACTTAATACCTCAGACTGGGCCAAATCCTCCTGCCACAGGCTCTCAAATACCATCCTTTCCTTTCAAAGCACTCGTTCATTACTGAACATGTTTATTGAGCATCTACTTATGTCTGGCACTGTACATGGTACTAAAGAATCAATAGTAAACAAGACAGATGAGATACCTGCCCTTTTCTTCAGGGGTAATTATCATTGCTAACATATAAGGTGGTGGTGAAGATTACATGAGCCAATTCATTAAAGTGTTCAGAATTCTATGTGGCATGAAGTACCGTTCCATGACTATGATAATTGCTGTCAAGTGTCTAATTCCTTAGGCAGGAAGGTAGAATTTTGACTTTCCTCTGCTGAATCCTGAGCGTGAGGTTCACTGCTTGGTGCATAGAAGGAATTCGGTAAGTTTGTGCTGGATTGAATTGATCTGCACTGAAACAGGCAGAATTCTGACATAATTTTCATCCCCTCCCCCATAATCTCCAGTCAGCATGTGAATTTCACAGCTTGGTACATTCTGATTTGGAAGGAAGAGGAACCTCTTGGTTAGTTCCTTTATCCATTCATATAATCTTTTTAGCAGCTATTAAACACTAGGCTTCTAGAAGCCAGAGATAGCCACAGTAAATAATACACTGAGGTTTAGCTCATTGAGTTTATATTCTAAACGAGGGAGAGGGACAGTAAACAGGTAAACATTATATCAACAAAATTATCTCAGATTGTAAAAAGGAATGATCCAGTAATTCATCCAAAGAAAACAAAAACACTAACTCAAAAAGATAGATGCATCTCCATATTTATGTGCAGCATTATTTACAGTAGCCAAGATATGGAAACAATTTATGTGTCAAATGATGGATGAATGGGTAAACAAAATGTGTATATATATACACAATGTAATATTATTCAGCCATAACAAAGGAGGAAATCTTGCCATTTGCAACAACATGAGTGGACCTTGAAGATACAATGCTAAGTGAAATAAGACAAAGACAAATATGATAGGATCTCACTTATATATGGAATCTAAAACAAAACAAGTAACCCCCTTTCCGCAACTCAGATACAGAGAACAAATTGGTGGTTGCCAGAGGTGGGATGGGTGAGTTGTGGGCAACATGGGTGAAGGGGGTCCAAACGTACAAGCTTACCAATATAAAATAAATATGGGATGGAATGTACAGCACGGTGACTGCTGTTAGTACTATATTGTGTATTTTAAAGTTGCGAAGAGAGGAGATCTTAAAAGTTCTCATCATAAGACAAAAAAACACCGTAATTATGTATGGTGATGAACCTAACGACACTTACTGTGGTGATCATTTCACAGTATATACAAACATGGAATCACTACACTATACACTCCAAACTAATATAATGCCATATGTTAATTATACCTCCATTTTTTAGAAAGCAGAATGGAGAAAATAAAATGGGGGTTGTGGTAGAGAGTGACTGCTTGGCTTAGATGGTCAGGGAGGGCTTCTCTAAGGCGGTGACATTTCAGCGGAGGCCTGAAAGACAACTTGCCTGGCCAAGAAACAGTTTTGGCTCGTTCTCTTACCCAACTTTGCAGCAGCCTGTACGTTTTCTTTCAGAGCAGTTTTGTCTTTTACTTTAATTAGTTAACAATCTAATTCTTTAAAACTGATAGTTTTTGTCTGAGATCAGCGGGAACATAGATTGTGCTGTGTTGCTCACCACGGCACTCCCGGACTTCCCTGAGAGGCCAGCAGAGACCTGATTCACACGGCTGATGGGGAGTCTGGACCAACAGCTCACACGGTTCTCTAGGCATGTGACTAAAGCAAGGAAGAGGTGGGCGGCTACAGATAAGCCTAAAGAGGATTTTGAAGACGGAGGACAGGCTTGATTGAAAGCAGATACAAAGGGAAAAATAGAACCTAGCTGGTCACAGCAGAAGATTTTGTCTCTCAATGAAAAGACTCTACAGTAAAAAGCATAATAAAGCCAAGCACATTTTCCACTAAATTTTATATACTAATTCTCACAGGAGCTACAAAAAGTATACAGCTTCTCCTCACTTACGAAAAGATATCAGAGCAAGTAGGTAGTATTTCTTCATTCAAAAGAATATGAATAGGACTTGATTTTCATAATGATAACAACAGTAATGACATCAACCATCCAATCCGAGTTCTTCTGGGGTCCTGACCCTCTGCGAACCGCACTGCCTAGGACATCTCATTTAATCCTCTTGAAAAACTTATAATAAAGTCAATGTTATTATTTTATTTGCTTATACATGAGGAAATTTGCACAGAGGGCTTAAATAACTTGCCAAGTGTGAGCCAATGGAGGGACTAAGTTTCCTGTGCAGACTTCTCACTCCTACCCCACCCTGTCTGGATGCTGGGCTGTTTCCCATGTTGCACGATCTTGACATTCTCTTCCCTGGTAGTCTGGTAGAGAACAGAGCACCCAGAATGGAACTCAACTTCTGTGTCTACTGATAATGGAATTGGTGGGTATTTGATCAGGCTGGTCAAATTTACTTCTACACTATTTGAAAGAAAGGATCCGCTAATGACTAGTGTCATTATGTGGGGGAACTATAATCAAATCCACACACCTACCCATCAATGCCTCCAGAGACTTAAGATGAATTTAAGGGTTACTTTTTCCAAGATACAGTGCCAAGAACCACGGGGGTGGAGGAATATGTAAGGCAGAGAGTGTAAAGGTGAGTGGGGAGGTAAGATGTCAATGAAAAATATGAATATATTACCAATTACAGAAAGGGCCTAAGAGCATTAATAGATAAAGTGCAGACTAGGAAAATCTCACATGTCATTGGGACATTGGGTTGGATTCCACAAAGACTTCCTGGAGGTGGCAGCATCTGAGATAGGCTTTGAAGGACAGGGAGAATTTGAATCTGTGGACATGTGAGTGAAAAGAACATGCTGGTAGGAATTAAAAATTAGAGTTTGGTAGTAAGGAACCTCAAGAAATATTCGGGGAATAATGCATACTTCTGTTTATTAGTCTATATAATACCATCAAAGATGGTTTTTAATGCTACTTTATGAACATGAAAATAATATTACATTTCCTTAAAATTTCACTACATCACTATTCACAACTCAAATTTACCCTATTTATTCTAAACTAATGGCATTATGACACATTTTATTTTATTTTATTTTAAAGAATTTATTTATTTATTTGACAGAGAGATCACAGGTAGGCAGAGAGGCAGGCAGAGAGAGAGGGGAGCAGCCTCCCTCCTGAGCAGAGAGCTCGATGCGGGGCTCGATCACAGCACCCTGAGATCATGACCTGAGCTGAACGTAGAGGCTTAACCACTGGGCCACCCAGGCACCCCACATTTTAAACCTATAAAGCAGATTCCAACTTCACCATTTGGGCCGGACACTAATTAGCTCTCATTTGGAAATAGGAGACTTCAACCTCCCTTATCTGAGCCAGACAAAGAACTGCCCAATTTTTCAGTCTATACAGTGTCTCAAAGCCTTTGGAAGAAGAACCCATTCCAAAGTCAACCCAGAATGTGCTTCCATTTCCTCAAAAGGATTTGCTTTGTCTGCTTCTCTCCTGCACATCTCTGGGCTGTAATTAAACCATGAACAAACGAAAATGAATCAATATGCTAGGATAATAATAAGGCATTTTTTAAGGTATCTCTTTGAGCCTTCATCCCTGGGAGTAGGCAGCACCATTTGCTTCTGGACAGATGAGAACATTAGAGGATTTTGAGGTAACTCAGCACATGAATCCAGGTGGCAAGACCTTAGCTTTCTGACCCTTGGGCCACCCTTTAGATAGAAAAGAAAAGGTTTGTGGGGTTCCTGGGTGGCTCAGTGGGTTAAAGCCTCGGCCTTCGGCTCAGGTCATGATCTCAGGGTCTTGGGATTGAGTCCCATGCCAGACTCTCTGCTCAGCGAGGAGCCTGCTTCTCTCTCTCTCTCTCTCTCTCTCTCTCTGCCTCTCTGCCTACTTGTGATCTCCATCAAATAAATAAATAAAATCTTAAAAAAAAAAAAAAGAAAGAAAGAAAGAAAAGGTTTGAGGGATCAGGTTTAATGCCTTCTGTAGAAAACACTTTGACCACAAGTTTTCCCTTGATTCCAAGAGGCCATAATAGTAAATCTTTGAGGGGGGCAGGGGAGAAAATGGTCGACCTGTTGTTCCAAAGTATGGAGAAAAGACTTGCTTGTTCAGCAAAGACACCCCCACGGGATTGCCATCCTGTACATGCAGCATGCACAAGAGTTCTGTGTGTCCTGCAGAGCAATTTAGTTTTTGATTCAAATGTCAAGCCTTTTGAGAGGCTACGTATTCACCCGTCTCTTGCATTGGGAGAGAGTTACACACATTCCTTTCTATTTCAGTCTGTGAGTTTCGCTCTACAGCTGGGTTGATGCACGTCAGCACTAGTGACGTTCTGGCCTGGATAATTCTTTGCTGAGGGTGGGAGTGGGGCTCCAGGTGGAGAGCAGGGGCCGGGAGGGGGAGCTCTACTGGGCACTCTAGATGTTCAGCAACATCCCTGGCCCCAAGCCGCAAAATGCCAGGAGCACCTCCCCACCTCGGTGGTGACGATCAAAAACGTCTCCAGATGTTGTTAAGTATCCCCTGGGCCCCTACATACACACACACACACACACACACACGGAGAATTACAGACCAGGGCTGGAGCCATCGCCACGTGAACTGTAACTGCAAACAAGGCAACTTTGTGCCAGCAAATAATTATTTGATGAACAGTCAGCAAACTACGTGCTTCAGCAATTCTTCGTGTCTTCATTTCCTCCCCCTCACTCTCTCACATGGCTGCTGTGTATATCCCATGAAACAATATTTGTAAAAGAGCTTTTGAAAATTTGAAAATAGAATGTTGTTGCTATTTGGTTTACCTGGGTCTTTAGGCAACCACTGATGCTGGCATGTTGGAAAATGACAGCTCTATTTTGTAATAAATAAATAAATAAATTTATTTTTAATTTTTTTAGAATTCAATTTAATTACATATAGTATATTAATGGTTTCAGGGCTAGTATCTAGTGACTCATCAGTGCTCATTACTTCAAGTGCCCTCCTTAATGCCTATCACCCAGTTACCCCATCCCCCAACCCACAGCCCCTCCAACAACGTGCAGTTTATTTCCTGGAGTTAAGAGTCTCTTATGATTTGCCTCCCTCTCTGTTTTCATCTTATTTTATTTTTCCTTCCCTTCCCTTACATTCATCTGTTTTGTTTCATAAGTTCCACATATGAGTGAAATCAAGTCTTTCTCTGACTGACTTATTTTGCTTAGCATAATACCCTCTAGTTACATCCATGTCATTGCAAATAGCAAGATTTCATTCTTTTGGATGGTTGAGTAATATTCTATTCTATTGTATATAATTTAGATTTAAAGGAATCCCATGAATGCAGTCTATATACAGGGAGTTGAAGGCAACAGTTAGAAACATTGCTTTTGCCACTAAAATGAATATGAGTCTCCTGTCTTCATGGCCATTGCTGATTGGAAAGCTGGTGTTAATTCATGCACTCATGCATTTGTTCAATAGATACTTGTTAAGTACCACTGTGTGCCAGGCACTGTGCTGGGCACTAGTGATAGTTATACAAATTGTAGCTGTATTAGGCACATCAGACCCGTCCTGCCTTAGTGGAGGTTATAAGCTAGTGGAGAAAACATATAAGGAGTAAGGAAACTATAATGCATTTGGCAGGTGCTATGAAGGGTAACAGCCTGGACCTCCTAGAAGGGCCACCAGGAGTTAGGGGAGGCTGGCTAGGGCAAGTGACACCAGAGCCGGGCTCTGAATGATCAGGAGGGTTTTGCAGGGAAAGAGAAGGTGAGCAGTGTTTCTGGCAAAGGGGAGAGCATGTGTGTGGTGCTGGTGGAGAGGAGCTATGGTGTGGAAGGAAATGCAAAGCACAGAGTACATGCAGGCAAGCAGTGACACAGGCTGAGAGCACCCTAAGAACAATGAAGCCCTTTGAAAGCTTTAGGGAGGCAAGCCACACGTGTGTGCACTAAGAATACTACTGTGGCTCCAGTATGACAAATAGAAAGGAGGTGGTCAAGACAAGAAGGAAAATGGGAGAAAACCAAAGAGACTCTTTCCACATCCAGAGAACAGAAGATGGCATCCAAAGGAGGATAACGGCAATGTGGTTAGAGGGAGGTCAAGGAATTCGAGAGATCATTGGAAATATTTAGGAGGAAGAATGACATAGGGTTTAGGGTAGATGAGCATGTGTATTGAGGGAAGTCATGAAGGCAGGGTCAAGGATGACTCAAGTATTTGGGTGGGCTTTCAGAGAAAGTCACTGAAGTTGACTACAACCATTGCTACTAATAACAAAAAAGTGATAGAATGTTTATGGGTTCCTGCTAAGTGCACATGCCTAAGTATTAAAAAGCATTATCTCATTTAAGTCTTGCAATATCCTTATTATATAGGATCTATTATTCTTAGTATATCAAGACTCAAGATAACCTGCTCAAGGGCACAAATCTGTTAATGACAGACCTAAGATTCAAATCCAACTTCTTGACTCCAGAGCCCACTCTGAACCACCACATATGACCATTATTAATTCACTGGAGAGTTTACCTCCTATGTTTAAATCAGAAGTCTTTCAGTTACTACTAACAAAACATTTGAAGGAATCTTCAAATCATTTAAGCTCTTTGAATTTCAATTACTGTAGCCGAAATCTGTGTATTAGAATACCTCCTTTTCAATGTTGATATAAGAATTAAATTGGTCTCAATACTAATAATGAGAGAGCAAGAATTTACTGAATGCCGACTATATCCATTTCGCGCTGTAAAACACTTCATGTGTGTTAGTTCATTTAATCTTCACAAAAGCCCTTGAAGTAGCTTCAATAATAATGTTACAAATGAGGCCACTGAGGCCCAGACAGAAGAAATGCCATACTCAGAGTTACACAGCTGGGGTGCAAACCTGGGTTAGCATTTCTGAAGCCTGTACTCGTCACCACTGGGTTATGCTGTCTCTACTAAGAAGTGAAATCTTAGGACGTCCCTGATGCCCCACGAGTCTAAGGCCTGGGGTACTATATATGCTCAGTGCTGGCTGCCATTTTTATTCAGTGTCAAGTTTATCAAATTTTTGATAAGTGCCAGGAACTATGTTAGGCAAACAAGATAGATATGGCCCTTGTTCTAAGGCCTTTCTTGGAATTTTGGAAAGCCATTTCCAGTCATGACTTTTTACCCCCCATTGGGCAAGGAGCACGCAGTTCAGTGTCTACATGTAAGAAACAAGTGGCTGAGAAAGTGGAGTCCAGAAGATTCTATCTAATAGACATTTGGTCACCAGAAGGCAGGGAGCACAGGTTGATGGTATTTTTTTAATTAATTTCTTTCTTTTTCAGACAGAGAGAGAGAGAGCATGGGGGAGAAGGGAAGAAGGAGAGGGACAAGCAGACTCCACACTGAACGCAGAGCCCAACACAGGGCTCAATTTCATGATCCTGAGATCATGACCTGAGCCAAAATCAAGAGTTGCACACTCAACTGACTAAACCAACCAGATGCCTCAGATTCATGGTAATTTTTAACTGGAGGAACTGTCTGAGAGCTAACCTAACCCTATAATGTCACACAGAAGCCTGAGTTGTGGAAGCATGAAGTGGTTAGGTGGCCGAAGACACTTGTGGGTTTGGTTGCATCACTCCTCTTTTCTGCAGCCCATTTCCTCTCTCTGTAAAATGGGGAGATGAAAAACGACCTTCCAGCTTCCTTCCAAGTCCACTATACTATGAATCTACATGTTCAAATCACACAGCTACCTACTTGCTCGTTAACAACATGCAGGCAAATGATATTTTTATTGGGAGTAACGAGCATTAATTAATTGTTCATGTTTGTGGATGATGTAGGGACAATTAACTATCTATGATTCTCTTTTAACTGCTTTGGCATTACGTTGATAGAACCCAAGCCTAGAATCTTCCACAGATGTTTACTATTCTTTCCAGGGAGGAGGCTTGTTTTGGTTTGCAGCCATAGGTAAGTTATCCTTTCAGTAAACATGGGAGTCTGCTGGCCATTTTAAAACAAGTTTATCAAACTTATCAGATATGAAACATTAAAAATAAATAATTGTCTGGTGGCTGGGGTGACAGATTTTTAATATTTTCTTGGAATCTGCTTTCCTGTGCATAATAGCTAACATTTACCTAGCATTTGCTCTGTGCCTTTTCCAGCCTTTACCTGGATTATTTGATTTGTTCTCAAAAAAACCTACAAAGGAGAAGCTATTATATTCCCCATTTGACAGAGGAGAAAAGTAAAGTTGAATGAAACTAAGGTTAGGTAACCTATTCAAAGTGACATAGAGAGTGGTGGCACCGGGACTCAAACCCAGTCTGTTCAGAGTTTATACTTTTATTCTTAGTGGAGTTGACACACAATGTTACATTAGTTTCAGGTGTACAACTTAGTGATTTGACAAAGGTACCCATTACGTTATGCTCACGCTTTTCACTGTAAGTTCCCTCTTTATGATGCCCTCAGCTTTCTATTACAAAAAGTATAACTTTCTGTGAAAAGAAATGCAAGTATTTAAAAAATAATACCTGGGGGTTTTGGTTGGTTTCAGGTTTTTTTTGGTGTGTTGCTTTTTTTTTTAATAAAGTTTATGAATTATTTTTTTAGTTTTAGTTTCATGAATTAAGTTGTGATTAAGGAACAATACTTTGAAGAGATGGCTTATCTTCAGCAAGCTATAAATGATGTATTAAAATCCATTTGCTCTCAGGTATGTCTGATGTGAAGCTGGGCTTTACATGAATGTAAAATTCTGAGACACGTATGAATGGGAAGTTGTAGAAAATTAACAACAGTTTTCCTTGGGAAATAAGCACTTACTATCAATATTTGGAAGTCATTACTGCTTGGATATTGTTTGTACAGACCTGTCAGCATGGAAACTGCCTGGCAGGTGTGATGGATGGTTTAGAGGAAGAAGCACACACTGAGAAATGACTTGTGCCAGAATTTGGAGAAAGGTTGCCTTACACTGTGATCAGGAGAAGCATTCCTGAAACAATAGTAACGACTCTTTAAAAAACGCCTGATACAATTATGGAAATGCCACGCCTAGTAAAGAGTAACATTTTTTTAAAAAAGACTCCATGTTACTTAAGCTACAGAGTGAGAGGGCACCACCAGTTCTATGAGCTCCCAAATTTAAGGGATCTCAACGATGCCTTGCAAATCGATCTCTGGGCACTAGAACCAACATTTTATAAGTTCCTGGGATGGTTCTGAGCAAATATGTGTGCACCACAGTGAGCCACAGACCATGGGCAGTTTTCTACTCTGAGAAGTAAGGTCTGAAGATTGGAAGCACTAGGTGGGAAGCACTAACCAAACAATAAAAAAAAAAGTTTGAGTTTAAAGGTGAGGTTGAATTTTCATAGTACCACTCTACAGAAGGTCATGTTACTGAAGTTCTCCATTGAGGTGAAATGTTCTCGGCTTATGTGGACAGTCAAATGACCAGTCCTCCATTTTACTAGTACTGCTTCAAACATCAGTGTATGCCCATCCTTAAGATCCTCTAGCAGCTTCCCTTTGTCCCCAGAATAAAACTCGATAATTTACCAAGGCTTGCAAGGCCTCACTGGAACCTGCCTCTGCTTCCCTCTATAACCTCACACTTCTCCCAGTCATCCTGGGCTACCTTCTGGTCAGACCAAGATTTCTTGTAGCTCAGGGCCTTTGCACCCACTGTTCCCTGGGTTTATTTTTTAATTTTTTTAAATTATGTTATGTTAGTCACCATATCAAACATCATTAGTTTTTGATGTAGTGTTCCATGATTCATTGCTTGCGTATAACACCTGGTGCTCCATGCAATACATGCTCTCCTTAATACCCACCACCAGGCTCACCCATCCCCCAACTCCCTCCCCTCTAAAACCCTCAGTTTGTTTCCCAGAGTTCATAGTCTCTCATGGTTCATCTCCCTTCTCTGATTCCCTTTCATTTTTCCTTTCCTTTTCCTAATGCCCTCCATGCTATTCCTTATGTTCCACAAATAAGTGAAACCATGTGATAATTGACTTTTTCTGCATAGTTCCATCCATGTTGATGCAAAAGTTGGGTATTCATCATTTCTGAAGTCTGAGTAATATTCTATTGTATATATGGACCACATTTTCTTTATCCATCTGTCTGTTGAAGGGCATCTTGGCTCTTTCCAGGGTTTGGCTATTGCGGACATTGCTGCTATGAACACTGGGGTGCATGTGCCCCTTCTTCCACTACATCTGTATCTTTGAGGTAAATACCCAGTAGTGCAACTGCTGGGTCACAGGGTAGCTCCATTTTAAATTTCCCTGTGTATAAATGCTATCCCAACAAGTCTTTTGAACCTGGCTTCTATTCATTATTTGGGTCTTAACTCAAATGCTGCCTCTTAGAAGAGCCTCCACAGAATGACTGTTTAGGGGAGCAACCCCACCTCCTCACATGGCCACTATCATGTTACCACATTTTATATCCTTTATAACACCTGTCATCATCTGAAATTATCTTATGTCTTTGTCAGTTTGTTTACTAGTCCGTCTCACCACTAGAATGTGAACTTCATAACACTGGAGATGTTGGCGATTTTGAGTTCGGCTGTGTTTCCAACACCTGGTGCCCAATACATATTTACTGAATAAATGGTTGAATGAAATCCAATTTTCTTTTTTTTTTTCCTCTAAGATTCATTTACTTATTTATTTATTTTAGAGAGCAGGTGGAGGGGCAGAGAGAGAGGGAGAGAAAAAATCTCAAGTAGACTCTCCACTGAGCTGGGAGACTGACACAAGGCTCGATCTCACAATCCTGAGATCATAACCTGAGTCGAAACCAAGAGTCAGACGCTCAACTGACTGAGCAACCCAGGCACCCCTGAAATTCATTTTTCAATTTTCTTACCGCTAACCATAGTATTATAAAGGTAGCTATACTCTTCTGAAAAAAAAAAAAAGCACTACATAATAAATTAAAAATAACCATTCTAAAGAAAAAGGCTTGACACTTATTTGAAACCTTGAGCACAAGACCAAGAACCATCTAACAGTGTCCATGTGCTTAATTATTTAGTCTCAGTTTTTAAATTCCATTAACAAATAACGTGGGCACTAAGTAGAATGATGCTGAGCCAGCTTATTAGTAATATAAAAAGAAAACAAAAGGCAAGTCATCTTTTTTTCACACATCCAGACCCCAGCTTCAAGGCAACCTAGGGAAGGTTGGCATTTGGGTTTGCCTGAACCAGATGTTTTACAAAGAACAAGCCAATGAACCTCCACTCTTTGCCCAGTGATAGCAAGAGAAGTGGCGAGACCACCTCTTGCTTCTTCCATAGAGGCTGCCATGTTGGGACCACCAGGAACTGCGCCCCCTTCCCCGATGCACCCAGATTCTACTGTGGTGTCCGCCACTCAGAGATGGCCGTCCTAGACTATGCTCAGATGCAAGCCTGATCTGTGAAGCCACTTAGCTGATCTCGTTCTCTGTGGTAGTGTCGGTTTAGAAGGCATGTGACTCTCATTGAGGCCAAGGGGCATCTAGAGAAATTTTCTAAGGACATCTGTGGGGAAAGTCTTTGCTGTTTTGTTTCGTTGAAGCCAAACAACCTTTCATTAGATACTGTCCCGTCTATCTGAGTGTGACACCCACAATGACAGCAATTATTTTGGGACAAAGCTGATGTTCCAAGGGCAGCCAGGCAGGAAGATGGCATGAGTGCCCCATGCTGTACTTCAGCCAGGGAACTAATGAGCTTAGGGGGTTCCCTGCCTCAGGTCTTACGTGAAAAATTGGATTACCACCATAACCACTGAACTGGAAGGCTCTTTGCTTTTGACCTTGGCCCCTAACCATATGATACTGACCTGCTGTTAGAAAGAACGTGGTATAACCCGGGGTTCTGTCCCATTTAGGCAGAGGAGCAGACCCTTCCAATGGTCTGGAAGGCCCCTGCTTGCGTTCACCCGCCATCCCCTCTGCTCCCATCTCTCACAGCTTCCTCCTTGGCTCACTCAACTTCAGCCACTACTAACCTCCTATCTAGTCCTTGAACTTACCAAAGAAGCTCTTGCCTCAGGGCATTTGCATTGGCTGTTAACTCTACCTGAAACTCTCCACCCCAGATATCCAGGACTTGATCTGCCTTTTTCACATCATTGGTCAAATGTTATTTTTTGCACCAAGGCTTGACCCTCCTATTTGAAAGAGAAAACCCACACCCCTCCACCCCTACTGATTTATTTTCCTCTACTGCACTTACATCTGTATATTTTATATTCTACTGATTAATCTATTGTCTATCTCCTCCGCTATTGAAATCCCAGGGCCTCAAATACCTAGGACACAGTAGGCAAATATCTATTCGTGGGTATTTGCAGAAGTAAGGAAGGGAAAATAATTCTTTTACCCTTCTAGGTATTTTGAAATTAATTTTCTGTTGCAGCCAAAATCATCTTGAGTGATGGATTTCCATTGCAGTGCCTTATAACCAGTGCCCAGCGTTTTGAAGACAGTCAACCATGTTTTAATTCAGAGTCAGTGCTTCTAGAACAGAGTGCCCCTCACCCAAAGCCATCAATCCCTATTGTGTAGTGAAAGATGAGAAGTAGAAAAATCACCTGTTTATGATTCAAAAGTTTGCTTTCTGGTCTCCATGAGACCTTGGGCAATTTAAAATTTATCTCTATCTGCCTTAATCTCCTCATCTCTCTGAGGAATAACCTATCTACTACCTGTAATATCTATACTATCTCTTTTATCTCTGTAATGTGGGATTTTTAAGACCTATTCTAGTTATCTCCCCTGGGGGTTATAAGAAATAAATGACCCATATGTGTTAAAAGCAGGAAAGTGCTGTGTATATTTGTACAGTATTGTTTTGAATGAGCTCTTTTATTCTCTGGAAAGCATTCATTATTGTTGTGTTAATAGTAATACTGATTTTTTTCATTTGGTGACATTTATTACTTACCAAAGGCTATATTCATTCAATAAGTATTCACTGAGCCCCTACGCGGTGCCAGGCTACTTTCCCACGAGCGTTCAAACACCAACTGAGGTCAGACAGGTGTATTACGGGAAAAGTGGTTAAAATTTCAGAGCCTCAATTATCTCCACTGTAAAATGAGGGTAAGTTGCCTGGGCATTGTTGTGACATTGTTGAAATGGGATAATATACTGAAAGTTACTATTATAAAATCTGGCTTAGTGAAGTCTGATTAAATAGAATTATCTTTTTTATTACTTTACCATGGCCAGGCCTTGTATAGTATTTTCAAAGATCTTATTAACAAAGCCTCTCAACATCATCCCAAGATAGCCCAGAAAAGATGAGTAATTAGTCCAAAGGACTAGATGAGCCCTACCTAAACTAGGGTCTGTATGCCTAAAAAAGCCTGACTAGTTCCTATTCCTTCTTTAGGTCTCAGATTGGCTGCCAGCTACTCCAGTGAGCTTGCCTTCTCTTTCCTCTACCCCACTGTGGGTTGGGTTGTGTGATCTCACTCTTTTTCGAGCACTTTCTGTACTCACACCGGATTGTCATTGACAAGCACTTGTTGAGATCTCTCCAGGAGAGTATAAACTGCTTAAAGGGGGGTGGGGAGAACAACAGTGTAACGATGTCTTGTTCACTCAGCCCAAGGCCTGACACATAGTAGGTGCTCTATAAATATTTGTTTTTTAAACACATTTCATGTGGTTGGCATTTGGGCATGGGTGAAATGAACAGCCATAAAACCTTTTCGCTTTCTTGGCCTGGAGCGTGTTTAATTACCTAATGCTTACAAAGAGAACAGGATGTTTGACTTTTGTCCTGCGCAGAGTGCCTCCCCTCCCCCACAGAGCCTTGCAAGCTTCCCGGGAGTCCACTAGGCAACCCAGGCTGCCTTCAGAGTACCACAAGACTGCAGCTCTCTGCACCAAGGTGGCTTCCATCACAGCTGAGAAAAGTGCTTTCCTCTTATGGTAACTTGTTCATAATCAGACCAGTTTTGCTTCTAGTGGATTGGAGCCCTGCCCAAAATAAAGTTACTTAGGAAATCCCTTTGTGGGCTACAGATGCATAGAGGAGATCCAAGCTTCCTTCTGACACATACAGGAGGGGTTTTTACTCCCTTCAGTGCCTGGGGCAGAGCTAGGATATGCAGTAACCTTGTATTTGCTGGCATTCTGGTTTCCTTTAAGAGCACTCCAAACATGCTCCGATGTCTCTCTCTCTCTCCCTTCTTTTTTTTTTTTTTTTTTTAAGGATTTTATTTATTTATTTGGCAGGCAGAGACTCTCTCTCCCTTCTGATATAAGGAAAGAAGGACTAGAATTTCTCAGTGGATCTCTTGGATCAACCCATGTTAAAATTACCAGGGATGCCTGTGAGTTTTTTTGACTCCATCCCAGCTGCTGGGAATCAGAATCCCTAGGGGTAGGACCTAGGAATATGCTTTTTAACACCCTCCCAGATTATCTGCATGCACAATGAGGTTTGAAAATCATTCAGTCACCTAAGGTCACTAGCTGGGTAGCTGAACCCAGTTTCAGATTAGTGCCTGATGAATAATCTTATGTTGGTGGCCTTGCCTGGTCGATCCAGAAAGCTTCGGTCCAAACCAACAACCCTTCCTCCTGAAACTTGAGTTCTTACCACAGCCTTCACTACACCCTGTCTCCGGGAGCAGGAGAAGCAAGCAAGCAAGGCTCCATTCTCTACCTCTTAGGCTAAGATCTGTGGCGTAACATTCTAATCACTCTATGCCTGGTAGGTTGCACAGACAGCTGAGAAAAGTTATTTGTCAGTCACTGACTTCTCTCTATAAAACGAGAAGGTCACAGTCTTTACACTGCTTTGAGACAACCCAATCAGAGTTATTTACTTATTTATTTATTTATTTATTTACAACAGCCGAAAGTCACAATCCCTGAACGGACACTGAAAGATTCCCCAGATCCCTGCATTTCTCAGGGCAAAGATCAGATGTTCCCTGCAAACGTGTTAGGTGGAGGACTTCCCTTTGCAAGGAAGCCACCCACCAACATCAGCTTTTCGCTGAGGGTCTATGGCACGTGCCTCATGGGAGCAGCCGGATTGGTATTTTTCTCTCATTAGAAAATGGAATCGATAGAATGCCTCATCCATTCCCCTATGTGAGCCCCATCATTTTGGAGGGAGGGGAAGGAAAGAAGGTTATGCCTGTGGAGCACATCAGAATGGGTATCATGGTTATCATGGTTATCACCCATCAGTAAGGGGGAATGACCCATATGGACAGATACTGCAGAACTGCAGGTTGAGGAACAAACAAAATACCCTAGAATCATAGCATCAGGAGGAAGACGGCCACAGAAATCCCATCAGATAATTCTGATCTCTTCCCCACAGAATCATGTGCCAAATCTGAAGACACCATCTCAAGTCCAGAGTAAGCAGTTTCCACCCCGGAAAGTGCCCCTGTGACGACACCATGGAGAATGCCTCATGATGAAATTGGACGTGTAACGTACATGCTGCACAAATCAGATACAAGAGCAACACATGCTGAACCTCTCAACGTATAAGTGTCTTATAAGGACTCCACTAAGTGAACAGGCTTAGAAGTCACCCTAACCCTAGCAAAACGGGAAGCTTTAGACCACTGACGATTGTGGGTTGCATGATGTATGTGAGCCATCCAGGACAGTAGGTCCAAAGACCACAGATATGCTGATGCCTCCTTCATTTCAGTCTTGCCTCCAACTCCCATTCTTTCTCTGAAAAGCCACACTCATGGATACAACTTTCTTCTTGGCGTCTACCCCTGAGTGTCTTACGAACATTTCATGCTGAATATGTGCAAAATGAAGCTCATAATTTTTCTCCCTCGGGGAGGTCAGGACATGTTCATCCAAAATATGCTGCTTTGGTATATTGACTATTTTGAACTAAAGATGTTTAAAAAATAGTATATGTAGGGAGCGCTTTCACAGAATTCCCCCTTATCTGTCTACAGACAGAGTCTCCAAAAGGAACTCAGCTGTCACAAATCCTCTCTGGAAGTTTCATCAACCAGGGAAGATGGACTCTTATTCTGGGAAAGACTAGAGCAGACACCACCCCTGGACAAACTAGGCCACAAGCTATCACACCTGCCATCTATTGTTTAAAAGGCCCATTCCTATTTCCTAAAAGTCATTTTCTTTCCTCTAAGAGGAGTACCTCTCTCCTTCCTTCCGCTGTTCAGATGATGTATGAAAGCTCATATCTCAGTGTCTTTCTGCATATTCATGTTTTTCCTGTGATGTCTCCATGTACATAACATTAACAATAATTTTGTGTACGCTTTCTCCTATTAGTCTGCCTATTGCCAGTCTCACAGACTGATCTATTGAACCTCAGAGTTGGGGAGAGAATGTCTTTCTTTCTCCACACCCCAAACATGTTTTCTTTCCAGGTTTCCCAGGCTCTGCAACGGGTGCCCAGACACCACCCAGTCACTCAAGGCCAAAACCTGGGAGTCACCTTAATTCCTTATGATATCCCTCCCCAAAAATCCAGTCCATGATCTCCAAAATATGTCTGGAACCTCTTCTCTTCTCATTGTCTGTACCTTCTCTTCTCTAATAAAGCCATGCTGTCTCTCAATGGAATTCTAAGAATTTATTAAAATGGTATCAATTTAGTCCTTAAACTCCTTCAAGGACAAGGAATCCCATTATTCTCAAAATAAAATCCAGACTCTGTGAGGTGACCTAAAAGGTCCTGTGATCTAGCTCTGTCCTACCTCTTTGGTAGGTTGCCCACGACCATAGCTTTCTCCCACCCAGCTCCTGTCACATTGAGTGTGCACTCCTTTGTGTTTCGAAAACATCATCTTTTCGATGGTGCTGGGCCTACATGAGTACTTGTTCTATTAATTCCTACAGTGACCAAGGCATGGTTCTTTGAACACTGGCCCATTCCATTCCCTCAGACCTCGGCTTAGGTGCCACCTCCTCAAAGAGACTTTTCCCGGTGCCCTGTACTGAAGTGATTTCCTCCACAACTCTCTCAAGCAACCTGTTTACATCTTTCCTAGTGTTCATCAAAACCTCAGGTGATCTTTTGGTTTTATACATTTTTTACTGGCTAAGTCTTTCATTATAAAGTATTTTTCTTCTTACCTGTACATCATATAAATAATTAGATATTTTAAACAACACAGCACATAGAAAATGGAGGTATATCCCAATGATATAATCACAGTAACTAATCATAATTACTGAACATTTTCTATGTGCTGAGTTGTTTAAAATATCTAATTATAGTCTAATAACTATTCCTCAGCTAGATGTTTTTATCTCAATTTTCCATATTAGGAATGGAATAATGAAAAATCTGAGATAACTTGGTCTTTGACAAGAAGCAGCAAGGCCAAAATTTAACCAGGTATTTTATTGTAAAACATAGGCTCTTCATCAGGCTACAACGTAAGTTTTCCTGCACAAATGCAGGGTAGCTATTAAGCATGTTCGTAGCAGTGTTATTATAAACACTGAATGACAATTGAGGAAAATAAATTAGGGCATATCTACTGTTCATAATATGAAATATGGTCACTATATATCGTTAAGTTAAAATATCTATTAATAATAATATAATAAAATATCTATTAATAAAATAGTATTTCCATTATGACCTTTTTGGTTATATATATGTATGTATGTATGTGTGTGTATATATACATATTTTGTTCATTATAAATTAAATTAACCAGTCCCGTTTGCAGTTTCTGGCACATGGCACTTGTTTGCTGACTGAATTAATTGACGAATGTACATAGCCCAGAGACTAGAAAAAATATGCCACAAACTTTAGCAGTATTGATCTGTGGATTGTGAGAATATGAATGAAATTTCTTTTTTTTTTTTTTTTAGTTTTATTTCAAATTCTCTAGACTGAGAACATACATTCTAGTAATATAAAAGGGAAAGAATCAATGTTGTATTTTAAACAATTGTTTAGGTTCTATCTTGAATGACTTCTTCCCATTAAGTTTATCTTTGTATCCCAAAAATATGAGATTTCTACTTCTTTTGTACTCAAAGCACTTTAGTTTTGAGTCAAAGCACTTCTTTAGCTCACTTTGCCTTGTATTACTTTTACTGATATGATGCCTAATTCTTAGGTACCAATTCCTCTCCCCCATAAATGGTGCATTCCTTGAGAATTTGAACTATATTTTATTTATCTTTATTACCCTTTCATTTTCTAGGGCAGTGCTATGGATATAATAAAAACTCACTCAATGTTTAGTGTTGGGCTTATAGTATTATTTATCCACCATCCTACTGAATAATTTGGAATATGAAAAATATTAGCCTATTAGCAGTTACCTAAGATACACATTTAATTAAATTAGCAATAACAGTGCCATGCTGAGCCATATTAGAACCTGAAGTAAAGGAAAAATAAATCAGTAATGCTGTTCCTGTCTTTATGTAATATTTTGATACTTTATCATGAATTTTTTGTATTAGTTCAGTTTTCAAAAATATTGCATTAAAGTATTTATCTTTATTTCTATCACTTCACCTAGCCTATGCCCTACTTTTATAATACAGTATTAGCAGGTTATGCAATCTAAGCATCTTATAGCAATCTAGACACTGTATGTATTATATGTATATTTATACTATATACATATAGAATTATATATAAAAATACACATGACAGGTATATATGTGTTGTGTGTGTGTATATCTATCTACCTATATGATATATCTACACATAACTTTATTCAGCTAGCACTCACTGCCATTCTAAAATGGATGTCTGTATTAACTCCATTTTGCATACAAAGAGACTTAAGCACAGAGACATTAAGTGACTTTGCCAAGGTACCAGCTAGAAGAATTTATCAAACACAGCACCAAAAGAACAAATAATCCAATCAAGAAATGGGCAGAAAACATGAACAGACATTTCTCCAAAGAAGACAAATAAATGGCCAACATATGAAAAAATACTCAATGTCACTTGGCATCAGGAAAATACAAATCAAAACCACAATGAGATATCTCTTCACACCAGTCAGAATGGCTTAAATCAGCAAGTCAAGAAATGACAAGGCGCCTGGGTGGCCCAGTCAGTTAAGTGTCTTGCCTTCAGCTCAGGTCACAATCCCAGGGTTCTAGGATCGAGTCCCACATCTGGGTCTCTGCTCCACAGGGAGCCTGCTTCTCCCTCTCCCCCTGCCCCTCCCCCTGCTCATACTCTCTCTCTCTCTCTTCCTGCCAAATAAGTAAATAAAAACTAAAGAAGAAGGAGGAGGAGGAGGAAGAGGAGGAGGAGAATGGGGAGGGAGAGGAGCGGGAGGAGGAAAGCAGGAGAGGAGGAGGAGGAGAAAGGACAGATTCTGGCAAGGATGCAGAGAAAGGGAAATCCTCTTAAGCTGTTGGTGGGAATGCAAGCTGGTGCAGCCACTCTGGAGAACAGTATGGAGGTTCCTCATAAAATTGAAAATAGAGCTACCCTATGACCCACAATTGCACTACTGGGTATTTACCCCAAAGATACAAATGTAGTGACCTGAAGGGGCACCTGCACCCCAGTGTTTATAGCAGCAATGCCCACAATAGCCAGACTATGGAAAGAGCCCAGATGTCCATCAACAGCTGAATGGATAAAGAAGACATGGTGTATATATAATATATATATCATATATGTGTGTTAGTATCCAATCTGATTCTCCTCTTAAAAAATATTTATCACTTTCTTCACCATTTGAAGTGGTTTTTCCTGACAAAAGTTGGCAGTGAGTATCATTCTGACTCAATGAACAGTTAGTTTAAGTATGCTACTTACTCATTATGGACAACCATGGCAACCATGTGAGCCCATCCTCGGCTCACCTACATCCAGGATGATCATCTAAGAGCTTGCATGGAAAATGCAGATTCCTGGGCCTTCCTCCAAACTACTAAGTAAGAACCAGTCTTCAGAACAATGTTTAAAGAGCTGAGGTTTTCCCATCCCACAGACTGGGTTGAAACCTAACTCAGCCATTTATTAGCTCTAGAGCCTTTGGCAAAGAACTTGGTCTTGTGTGTGTTTCTGTAGCTTCAGTATCCTCATAGGTAAAGTAGGAATAAAAATACCTACCTCTCATAAGGTTTCCATGAGGATTGGATTAGAATGAAGGTCTAATTACTATGATACTTATCACAGTTTACAAATACAGAATACTTTCAAACTGTCAGGCACTGTGGTAAATGCTGTACCTACATTACCTTATTAACATCTCCCAAGCACTTAGCAGGGTCCTTACCACACAGTGAGTACTCAAGAGCTAGAGCCTGAGTAGCCACACAGATCATCGTAATTGGTGGGGAGCCAGTCACAAACACAAGATTTAGGTCCAGAGGCTGAGAGATGGATAACCCAGAACAGGTCAGCCAGGCTGGTGGTCCCCAAAGCCAGTCTACTGCATCAGAATCATCTGGGCGAGCTCATTAAAATACATGGTCCTTGAACTTCTAACTCAGTAGCTCTTGGGGGACCTGAAAGTCTCTATTGTTTAAAAAAGCAGAAAAGATGGGGCGCCTGGGTGGCTCAGTGGTTTAAAGCCTCTGCCTTTGGCTCGGGTCATGATCTGGGGGTCCTGGGATCGAGCCCCACATCGGGCTCTCTGCTCAGCGGGGAGCCTGCTTCCTCCTCTGTCTTTGCCTGCCTCTCTGCCTACTTGTGATCTCTCTCTCTCTGTCAAATAAATAAATAAATAAATAAATAAATCTTTAAAAAAATAAAAATAAAAAACAGAAAAGATTTTGAACTGTGGTCAAGATTTAAAGCGATTGGTTAACTTGAGCTGCCGATTTCTTGAAATTCCTGAAGTGAGGGCATAAGTCATTTTTTTTCTCCTTGCCTTTTTCATCTACAAGGCCTAGGACAAGGCTGCCGCATAGAAGTGCTCAGAAATATTTTGGATCCGATGAGCATAAAATGGGCCTAACAAAGCCTGTTTTATCTGCTTCCCAGGGGCTTTATGAGAAGTGTTTGTAAAGCTCCAGTTTATAGTGCACCTAAGAAATAGAAGATTGACATAGAGTAGTGTAACGTTATAGATTTAGTTACTAACTTCTTTTACTATGCCTTCTCTCACCCTTTTAACAGAAATCATTTGGTTTGGCGGTATCCCCCATTACAGTGGGTTTCTAAAAATAAAGTATAGCAAAATTACAGATAAAACACCTCCTCCAAATTACTCAAAATAATTTTTACTCAGAATTAAAATGCTACAGAAGGAGCCAAAATTCCACATGCATATAGGCATGTTAGTTTCCATATTGAAGTTCAACCCTGTCAACTCTTCACTGCCTCATTCACTTCTCTTAGCTTTAGACCCATCTTACAGTACATCGGTTAACTGTACCTACAGTCTGTTTAAGGCGCCCCCATTGCGTTCCACTAGACCAGTGAGCCTTCCCAGGACACCCAGTGGGGCCATTCTAGCTCCCTCCAGTTGCCTATTATTCAGCTATTTTCAAATGCAGACATCCTTTGGGAGAGTTCTGGAAGTCTCCAAGCTCGGGCTTATGAGGGAAGAGAGTGAAGAGATGGAGAAACAAGTTCTTCAGGACAAGGGAAATGGATGCATTATCCCAAGTAAAGAGCCTACAATAGGAAAATCTCCTGAGAGCCAGGAAGGCAGTCATATGCTGATCCTGGGACTCAGTGTAGACACAGCTCATAAGACTAGACTTAAATTCTTCACTTTCCCTGTGGGCTTCCTCTACTGAGAAGCAAGTGATCTTCAACAGAGAATGAAGGAAGAGATTAACCTCTGACCATGTGGCCATGCTTGGCCTCACAGTCCTCCAGAGCTGACAGACAGTCCTGAAACATGACTTGCCTGAGTACAGCCTTTCTCTCTGCCCAAACCTATCTCGCTGAAAGTTCACTTCAGTGCTGCATCATTGGTGGGAACAAAATAAGCTTTAAAAGAAAAAAAGGGTAGAAAGAAATCATTAAATCTATTTCTAGCCCAGAAGGCTATTCCGGGATGTGTGGGACCTTACATTCACGGACACACAGATGAATGTTTTCAAATCTGAAACCAGCACAAACCCCCAAGGAGGCAAGAAAAGGAGGGAAGGAAACTTCTCCTACCTTCTGTGGCTCCAATTTCGATGGTGCCTTTCACTTGGCTGAAGCACCATAGTGTGTCCTGGGTGAGCGTCCCAATTCCTGAAAGCAACACAAGGAGACACTTCAGCTTAGGTAAGAGTTCCTGTTGTCCTTAACAGGCCAACAGGGAGGGAGACACATTTCTAAAAGGAGGCTTGCCCACCGGGTATCATCCCGTTGGAGAGGAGAACCTAACGAGCGCTGGGAGAAGGGCCCGACTGCGAGCAGCACGTCCTGCTGTGAATCACGGCTCTGTCCCCTCCATCTGACCACGCCACCACCGGGACTATGGAGCAATCGGAGTTGTTCCCTTCTGCCCCTGGCAGCGTCCTAGCGCAGGCCTGCAGTCACACCCTGTGTGACTGCCCCTTTTCATGGGAATACTAATGCTTTCGATTGTTTTCCTTCTGTGGTGGTGGGGAGGAGAAAGAGGCAGTTCGTTAGAGGAGAGAGGAAAAGAAAGACAACTTTTTTTTTTTTTTTTTTTTTTTTTAAACTGGTTTCCCAGCTCGCCCAGCTGAACGGCGAGTAAGGGGTCAGACGCTCAGAACTTGCATCTCTCTTGTTCACTTCTTGACTGCTTGCCAAAGTCTGAGCTGACTGCAGAGGAGAGGAAAGCAAAAACAGGTTAGGGACGGGGGCGGGGGGCTGACGGCACTGTGGAGTCAGTGCTGACAAATGTGACCTACTTTGTTGCATGGGGATTTCTGTCTCAAATGTGAACCGAACCTTTGGTGGGGGAGGGGTTAAATTCTCCAGCTTTTCTGGCTTCCGGTTTCTACAAATGTATGTATCCAATTTGAATGCATATGCTAATATATCTACAAATATATTTGTTAATGTATGTATTCAAGTCAGAACAGTCTTTTTCAGAGGACTTCTCAATTGCCGTGGTGCCAATTCGCCTTCTCGACAGCCTGGCTGATCCCGTCAGTTCGACTAGGTTTTAAAGTTAAGAGGAATATTTCAACATCAAATTGGGGGAAAGGCTATCAATTTAAGAATGATCATATGAATAGGGGGAAAAAAAGTATCAAAGCCAAACTGATCTTTTCAAAATGCACAAAGAACTAGAACTCAGTAGCCATCCCCAGTGTCAGAGGCAGAATTTCCCTGAACTGAAACCTTCACGTGAGGGGGTGCTGGGCCCCACGTGCTTTTCTCACTGGGGGTGACCTCACATTTGAAGGAGGCTGCATAGGGTCACTATTAAGAGCACACATTTGGGGCGCTTGGGTGGCTACATTGGTTAAGTGTCTCCCTTCAGCTCAGGTCATGTTCTCAGGGTTCTGGGATTGAGCCCCTCATCAGGCTCCCTGCTCAGTGGGGACTCTGCTTCTCCTCTGCCCTCCCCGTTCATTCTCTCTCTCTCAAATAAATAAAATGTTTGAGACTCTCTCTCTCGCCCTCTCCCCCTCCCCCTGCTCCCTCTCTCTGTCAAATAAATGCATCTTTTTAAAAAAGTGCTTAACCCAATCAAGCAACTTAATAAATGATATTATTATTGACAAAGATCCTAAACTGTTCAATAGTAAAAAAGAAGAATATTCGCTCAGCAATTTTCAGTTAGTTATGACAAGTCAAGTACAGTGCTAAGCACTTTGCATAGATGATCCCTTCTTACCCATGTTACAGGTGAAGAAACAGAGACCCAGGAAGTGTTGGTAACTCCTCGAAGGTCATACCTAGGACACAGCAGAGCTGGGATTTCCGCCCAGGCTGTCTGAAGCCCAGTTTCCCCGTGTGCTGAGCTCAGCCTGCCCATTTAACAGTTAGAGCTCTGAGACCCAGAGAGCCTGCGCAACTTAAAATGTAGTCACAGTTGGAGGGCTGAGCTGGAATCCAGTATCCCATGTCAGTTATCAAAATCCCTATGTCTCCTTGAAGGCTACACAGGACTAAAATGTCCCAATAAAATTAGCAGCTAGGAGAGAGAAAGGTAGGAATTTGGCAACATTTGTTAGAGGCTACTGCTGATCAGTTCTTACATGTCTACCACTGGGCTTGGGTTTCAGCATGAGGCATGCTCTGGTTGAGTTCTTACTCTTCCTGTGAGCTCTCGCTGGCCCTCTCTCCACTGCCAGTCCTGCAGGTGAAGCTGTGATGGCCTCAGTTCTAATGGTCTGCCTGATGTTTGTCCTGGCACAGTTCCTGTATCACTAGTTATAACTCTGGGTGCAGGCACTATACTCATCACAAAGCCTGCAAAGTAAGCAGACACCCCCCCCCTTAAGCAGACGGAGATGAGCCTCTGTGTAGGGATTCTCATTGCTTCAGGGAATTTTAGCTCTAGAAGAAAACTTGTCTATGTGTGGAACCAACTTATTTCACATTTAGAAAATTAAGTTATAGAAAATTACCAACTTGCTATGAGTCACAGAGGAATCATGTGGCCAATTTGCTGCCCGTGACAGCTCTGACCATCTCCCCGAGATAGGCTGCCTGGGCCAGTGAGTTCCGTTGATTAGAGCTCAACTGATTAGTTTGAGAAATCAAGGCAGCCAAAGCTTTTGTCAGTTTTCTTGTCCAGGGCAGTATTTGATTGGACCCAGTTTCTGTCTCCCACCAAGATCATGGCCAAATGATGCCATCAATGATCTCAAGAGAGTTTGGGCTGTGCCATCTCTGTCCTAAAAGTGCCAAAGAGCAGGTGGAAACTCAAATGTCAAATGGATTAGGATGTACATGTGAAAAGCTGGCCAAGAGTAGGGTACTCAGAGGAGCGGACATGAATCGGTGATCAGCTCTGGAAGGGTGGAATGGTAGACATGGAGGACCCAAGCCTTGTCTAAAAGGAGCAGCAGCTACTCAGATCCAGCTGAAAACTGCCATGGAGGATTCCAGCCTAGTTTTATCTAATTGGCTTTTTCCAAGAGAAGCCATAAATCAAGATTATTATGCGAAAACTCCTAATTTTTAAATGGTGTCGATCAATTAAAATTAGAACATTATGTGGCTCATACAACACAGGGCAAACACATCACATCTGCAGGCTGAAAATGGTCTTTGTGCCACCAATTTGCAAACCTCTGGCTAGAATATGTGAGCCGAAAGACACCTTAGAGAATACATTGCCCATCTTTACCATTTGGCAGATCAGGAAGCAAAGCCCCCAAATGAGAAAGAACTCCCAACATGGTAGAGTTATTTTATCTGCAGACTTAGGACTCAAAGGTGACATTTCTAATTCTTATACCAGATTTCCTTTTACCTCCAAACTACCACCCATGGTGATGGTTTGGTGAGATTTCTGTCTAGATTTAATGAATGCTCTTCAGGGAAGTGTATTTGATTGCTAAAGTGGATGACCGAGAGAATTAAGCTGACATAGTGAGGAAGGAAAATTTGTTTCTCTTAAATTACGGACCGTGACAGCTTCCCTAAACGCCAGTGCCAAATGACACTCCAGTTGCTATGGTAACAGTGTCAATAAGCAACATTCTCTATGAGGAAGCTGATGCAAATACAGTAACTAAACATCTTGGAAGACGCTCATTTCTCTGTCCCCACAGCTATGGCTCAGGAAGGTCCTGAGTCTCATCTACTGAAAGGCCAGCAGGTCGACCCACTGAAGGCATACACCTGTCTTCTTCCTAGGATTGTGTAATAGCTGATTTCTGAATCTGCTCAGACCTTGGAGATCATTTGGTCCAATTGCCTCATTTGAAAGCAGAGGACACAGAGGCACAGAAGGGGCATGGCCATGCAGGGAGCTGACAGCAGCTTTGGAACCAGATCCCAGGGCTTCTATGCCCAGCACAGGCTCTTCTCCTTGTCCTGCCCCAGCAGGGCCCTTCAGAGTTGAGGCTGGCCTTTGTGCTACCTCTTTTGTGCCAACTTGGCTGTGTGAATACAATGAACAGAGGGTGGGACACACAGAAAATAAAGCTCCTTATTGATGGGGAGGCCCCTGTAAAGAGTTGTTTTCATGGACTTGGCATCAGCAGTGTGCTCCTCTCTGCAGAGAGAGGGAGAGAGAGAGAGAGGTGATCCTTGCCCAGAGAAATATTTTCTGAGAAGAATGTGTTTGGAAATTGGCTATAATATAAGCTGTAGATGTGCCTTCAGCTCCTTAGAAGGCGCTTACAATTATGCAAGCCTCTGTGAGTGTGTTGTTACGATACCATGAGAACTTAAGGCAGGCACTCAGGATGAATGGACATCTTGATAAAATACCAGCTCCACCTTGGTTTAAAAATCTTTCTACTGAAGATGCCAGATTTCAAAGAGAAGAGACACAGCTGCACCAGAGAGTGTGACAAACAAGGGCTTTCCATACTTAAAGTAATAAAAGAGAGACTTTCGTGTTTTGTTTGGTTTTGTTTTTTTCACTCCCTACCTCAGTGCCTTGTATATGGCTCAGCTTTAGCAAGTGCTGCTCTGTTTAGTAAAGACTGGTTACTTCTATGTCCCCAGATTGACAGCAAGCTCATGAAAAATAGGAGCAAGCAGCAAAAAGAAATAGGTCAGATTTTCAATCAAATGTTTCCCTTTCTTTGCACCAAAATGAATCAACCGTTAGAGAGATTACACTAAAATCATCATTGGACGGAGCCTGCTATATTTAGTTCACTGGATGAATCCAAACGACAGTCAAGCAAATTGTTAACTGGCTAAACTCTTTCAACAGTCCATCTGATGATGGAAGAAAGAGAAAGGAAGTGGAAGAAAGTGGCTTCTTGGACTGATTAATAGGAAAATATAATCAACAGGGATCCATGGAGGCGATCCAACATATGAGTGAGGAAATCTTGGGCTGTCTGGGACAGAGCACAGCTACTCACTCTTTATCACTTTCTTGATCCTGCGTCCTCAGAATTCATTTGCTGAACAAAGAAAAGGAGTTTTACACTCTCGAATAAGTAATAATGCTGCAAGATGCCTCACTGGAAACTTCACTCTATCTTTTTTTTTAATTCAAGTTAGCTAACATATAGTATAATATTGGTTTCAGGAGTAGAATTTAGTGAGTCATCACTTACATATAAAACATAGTGCTCATTCCAACAAGTGCCCTCCTTAATACCCATCATGCATTTAGCCCATGCCCTCACCCACCTCCTCTCCAGCAACCCTCAGTTTGTTTTCTGTAATTAAGAGCAAAATAAGTTAGTCAGTGAAAGACAAATATCATATGGTTTCACTCATCTGTGGAATTTAAAAAACAAAACAGAAGAACACAGGGGAAGGGAAGGAAAAATAAAGTAAGATAAAAACAGAGAGGGAGGCAAAGTGTAAGAGATTCTTACATATAGAGAAACCTCATTATTTTACAAAACAAAGGAAATGGAGGTGCCAAACATCCTCAAGATTGATGCAAATATTTGTATGTTACATACTGAAAAGGTAAGAGGACAATTGTTACTTCTCACCCAATGCATCCAATCCTGTCAATCTATTTTTGTCTTTAGTGTTAAAGTGTGTCTCCTGTAGACAGCCTATACTGGGATTTTTTTTTTTTTTTTAATTTGGTCTGAAAATCTCTGCCTTTCAATTGGAGTGATTATAACATTCACAATTATTGTGCTTACGGAAATAAGTTTGAATCTATTATGTCATTTCCTATTTGTTTTCTTCTGGGTTTTGTTTTCTTTCTCCACTTTTACTGCCTTCTTTTGCTTTGTGGAATATTTTCATGATGTTATTTCATCTAATTATTTTAGTATTGAGTTATACTTTTTAGTTTTGCTATTCTAATGGTTGCTACTGGCTTTATAGTATACTTAAATTATCAGTCTGCTATTTAGTAATTTTACACCACTTCACACATAGTGCAAAACCTTAAATAATATATTTCCATTTCTCCTCACCCAAATTCCATGATATTGTTCCTCCATAGTCTACTTTCATGTTATAAACCTCATACTTTATTATTTTGTTCAAATAGTCAATTATCTTTTACAGTGATTTAAATAATAATAAAAAGCTTTCATTTTTACCATATGGTAACAACTTCTGGTACCCTATTTTTTTTTTTTTCAACTTCTGGTACCCTTAATGTCTTTCCTCACTTCTATATTTCCACCTGGTATCATTTTCCTTCTGCCTGAAAACTTCCTTTAATATTTTTAATAATACAGGTCTACTGGATATGAATTCTTTCAGCTTTTGTATGTTTGAAAATGTATGTTTGAAAAATTTTTTTAGGGACGCCTGGGTGGCTCAGTTGGTTAAGCAGCTGCCTTCGGCTCAGGTCAAGATCCCAGCGTCCTGGGATCGAGTCCCACATCGGGCTCCTTGCTCGTCAGGGAACCTGCTTCTCCCTCTGCCTCTGCCTGCCATTCTGTCTGCCTGTGCTCGCTCTCTCCCTCTCTCTCTCTGACAAATAAATAAATAAAATCTTTAAAAAAAAAAAAAAAAAAAAAAAAAAAAGAAAAATTTTTTTAAAGTATATTTTAACTGGGTATAGAATTCTAAGTTGACAAAGGTTTGTGCTTCAGTACTTTAATGATGATGCTTCATTGTTATCTACAACATACCTGACGTTCATTTTATCTTTATTCTTCTGTATATGTCTTTTCTGTTCTGGCTGCTTTTAAATTTTCCCTTTATCTCTGCTTTGAGCAGACTTTTATTTCTTCCATGTTTCACCTTAATTTTTGAATGCATGTAACAGAATTATAATGACTGTCTTAAAGCCCTTGTCTGCTAATTCTAACATCTGTGTCAATTCTGGATTAGTTTCAATTAATTCTCCTCCTCGTTATGGGTTGTATTCTCCTTCTCTTTTGCAGGCCTGGTAATTTTTTACTTTGACAGACACTGTGAATCTCACCTTGTTGTATGTTGTATTTGTGTATTTTTGTTTTCCTCTAAGTATATTTTTTGTCTTTCTCCTGGGAGACAATTAAGTTGGAAACAGTGTGATCTCTTCAGGTCTTGTTTTTAAGATTTATTAAGCAGCACCAGAGCTCAATTTGGTTTCAGGCTAATTATTCTCATTACTGAGCCACACCTTTCTGAGTACTTTGCACAGTATCACATGAATTAAGAAGTTGTAGTTTGGCATTTGGGAACAGGCACTAATTCCTGGTCCTGTGTGGGCACTGGGTACTATTCAATCTAATCCTTTTGGGTGGCTCCTATAGTTTCTTCACAGGTATACACTGATCAGTACTCTGCTGAGTACTTGATGTGGAGCCTCTCAACATTCCTGGAGTTCCCTTTCTGTGCATATCTCTTCTTTCCTGTTCCTTGTCCTACAAATTATAGCTTCCCTGGTCTCTCTGACTCTCTGCTCCCTCTCCTCAACTCAGAGAATATTCTCGGATCTGCCTGGGGTCCTCTTCTCTATGCCATAGCCTGAGAAATCCTTCAAGGCAGTAAGCTGAAGCAATTATGGGGCTGATTTTTTTTTTCCCTGAGAGATCACTGTCCTTCATTGTCTTCATTGATATCTAAATTGATTCAAAAGCCATTGCTTCATTTGTCTTATTCTTTGGTTATTGGTCACAGAAATGAGTGTACATATAGTCCCTATTATTCCATCTTGGTCAGAATCAGAAGTCCAATAAACTAGAGCAACATTTTTTATAAGGTTTCTCCAGGTTTCAGGATCTTCTTTCAGTAGATCTGCAATGAGCACTGAACTGATATTTGGACCAGGTTTATCTGTTTTCTTCACCTTTTTTTTTTTTTAACCATTGAATATTTTGTTCCATACAGCCAGTCATTAATGGAAAAAAAGAATAGAATTATACCAGGCTATATTTAAATTCCGCAACCCTTTGCTCTTCTATCAGGTGCTTTCAGAATTATTTTGCCAGCTAATGTTTCCAACCAATCAAAACACTCTTTGGTCTTAAGAAGTTCCTGGCTTCCCACTGTGGCATCCTATCATCCCTGTGACCTCAGCTGCATCTATCCTGTATACCACTCCCTCAGACCATGTTTTGAAAAAGACAATGTTAACCAATGATATCAATTGTTCATGAGTTACTATTTTATTACTTATAACCAAAAGCACTGTAAGAAAGTCTTTAAAAAATTTTTATAGAATTCCTGAGAGCAGAAATTTAGGTTGCCATAGAAGACTATTTCTAGAGATAATGAGTATTTTGATTCTTAGTCTGTCACATCAGGCAGGTGATCAGAATCTTACTCATATAAAACTAAGTTTGAAAGTACACCATCAAAACCATTTATGATGTAGTTCTGGCTTCCAACAAGATTATTGTTTCTACACCAAAACCCACTACCAGCAGCAGACTCCATCTCCTTGAATAGTTCATCATTACCTCTTCCATTCTGTATCTTTACTTTGTACTTATGGCAAAGTTGTGTGTCAGGAACTTGCCTATGTCATATCCATCTGTTCCTTCTATGTATTAACAGATTCTCCTGTTTAAACAAACAAGAATACTTGAAATCTTGGACTCCCTTACAGCTAAGGTTGCCCACATAACTCTTGACCACTTCTGCCAGGAGTATGTGGAAAGATTTTTAGTTTCATGATACACCTGCTGCTTTTCTCCCATTTACCAGGGCTCCACTTTTTCCTTTCTGAAACAATATGTGATGAGAGGAGCTATTGTAGCCTTCTGGCAGCCCAAAGACAGAGAATCAAAGAGACCTTGACCCTGGTATCGTCAAGCCACTGAACCAACACAGCAACTGTCTGTCTCTGGCTTTTCACGGCGGAAAACAAAACAAAGCAAAACCTTGATTTGTGGGATCTACTCTTTATTCAGCTACAGCTGAATCCAATCCTCCATATACAAGTGGGAAAAAGGATGTTATTTCGGCATAACTGCACAATAATTTTTATTTCTTTCACAATAAAAACCCAGGAGTCATTTTTAGATTTTAAGAGGTAAATCAGTTCAGGACAATCCATTTTACTCATCTTCTGGCTCACGACTTTCAACCATTAGCCAAAATGTCAAGCATCAAAGCACAGTTAGCACTAAGTTATAATTCTATTTACACCTCAGTTTATAGACTCTGAATTCATCAGGGGCAAGACCTGTATCTTAAAAAACACCTCCTGGCACCTATTAAAAGATCAGGAGGTGATCGTTTAATTGAATTAGAATAGAAGGAAAAGAAGCCCTTTACTCTCATATTGAAAGCTCTTCCCAAAAAATTAAAATCAGACCTCAGAAACATGATAAGAGAAGTAATCAGAAGGGAGCCAGAATATAGGGCCAGTGCTGTACCAGTGTCACTCCCCCTATAACACAGGCAACATCATCGGCTGTACAAGGACGGAAGTGCCTTCTAGCATCCTAAAGAAAAACGTCTTGCAAAAAGAAGGCTTGATAGATGATTTAGCAAATCCTCCTCCATTTGCAGCACTTCCTGTCTATAATTACATTTCCCCAAAGAGGGCAACATATTAAAAAAAGAGCTGTCATATTTACTGCACTGCTTCCCTTAAACTGGTTAGTGAATTATAAAGCACAAGTAGCAAAAAGCCAAATGATGCCTGCTCATTTAATCTTGTTTTCTCCTCTGCCAGTCACTGACCCATTGATTGCCCTGGATCTGGCGGGAGTGGTTTTCCCTGGCTCATGGGGTCTGAGAGCAATGACAACCAGTACCAGCTTAAACTGGATTTCTTCCCAGGCCTGTACATAAAGGTCAGACGTGCTTTCAAGGCCTGAAACTCCTGAGTCTTGAGTCTCTGACAAATGAAACCATCTCAGTATGAGATCATACTTTTGCTTCCAGGCTTCCAAGCCCATATTTGGGCTCGTCTTGCTATGAAGGGAAGGATAAATTGAACATAGCCCGATGGGAGCAGGAAATTTGGACGGCTAAAATTGTTTTGTGATTTTATACATCGGACACCATTCTCTTCAAATCCACAGGACAGCAAAGCTAAGAAAGATCACTCACAGCGTAGAGCCTCGAGAATTTTGAATAGATCAGGAAAAGCGGAGTTGAAAAGCCTAGTTTTCCTACAGGATGGGGGGAATGGATTTACAATGAGGATTTTTAAGTGAAGGCTGAATTTGCAACCATTCATTTCAACACACGCCTAGACCACCTGATAAATAATACATTTGTATTATGCTTATGAAACATGCAAATGGAGTCCAATTTTCAAATAAATGCCTTGAAGAATTTTTTTACAACTTCAGAGTTAAGTAACTGAATCCTAGGATTCTCTATTCTTATTTGTGAGGTTTTTATTTTATTTTGTGACAGCTGCCATAAATTCAATTAAACTCTATGGCAAATGAAATTTTGTTGTTTTTTTTTTTTCTTGCTGATAAAAGAAAATGATCAAAAAGTTGGCAAGAAGGGAAACAATAAACCCATTTGCAAACAGGGAAATCAAACAGTGCCACATGAGAATGCAAAGGAGGGAAACCCAGTCAGCTAAGCAGGTACAGCCTCACTTATTACCCTTGTCCTTCACTCCCCTTCGTTCTCAACATTCTTTCCTTGCTATGGAAAAAAGGCAGATGCAATTAGAATCTGCCAGGTGAGAAGCTACAATAATGCTCTGACAGCAAACAGAAAGAGAAAGCAAAAACTCACAATCTGCAGCCATAGAAAATACTGCAGGGGATGGACATTTGAATGTGTTCCAGGATCCTAGGGCAGCCCCTGGCAGCCACCCAGAGCACAGGAGGTAAGCGTGCCCAATACTAGCTTCTTATAAACGGAAGCGACAATTGCACTTGACGTATATACCCGCTGAGATATGCACATGTAGCAGGAACATGCGTACAGAAATGGAAAAACATGACCACTGAATTCCCTTTACACATTACACATGTTCTCTAGCCCTACAGCTACTAATATTTGAGGCTCTGCTTCATGCTTGGCCCAAAAGAAGCACAGATCATATGGTCTCCACAATAGCCCCATGGGTTAAGTGATTATAAGTAAAAAAAAAAAAATTTAAGCACAGACTGGTGAAGGGGCTTGCCCAAGGTCATATGGCTAAGTGTGACAAAGCTATTATTGGAAATCAGGTCTGATGAGACTAAACTCAGGCCTCCCATCTCCTTTCTTCTCCAGTTAGGTGCTGATGTTTTGAAAAGCAGATGGTATTTCTGTGACCCAAATTCGATCCTATGTGTACGGTGGAAGCTTGCTGGTTAAAAGGCATCTCAGTGTTCTTTCGGTAAATAAAGGATTCATTAGTAGAGGTAAATTAGTAAATTCAGATTTTTCTTTTCTTTAAGATTTTATTTATTTAATTGAGAGAGAGTGAGAGAGAGCATGAGAGGGGAGAAGGTCAAAGGGAGAGGCAGACTCCCCACAGAACTGAGAGCCCAGTGCAGGGCTTGATCCCAGGACTCCAGGATCATGACCTGAGCCGAAGGCAGTCGTTTAACCAACTGAGACACCCAGATGCCCCTATAAGTTTTTCTTAAAACTACACACATGCCAAGTACAGAAGGCACAGCAGGGAGAGGGGAATAAGAAAGGAAAACAGAAATCAACCACTGGGACTTCATCAGTATAAAAACCTTTGCACAGCAAAGGAAACAGTAGACAAAATCAAAACACAACCTGAGGAATGGGAGAAGATATTTGCAAATGTCTTAACAGATAACTGGTTAGGATCCAAAATCTATTAAGAACTTCTCAAACTCAACGTCCAAATAACAAATAATCCAATCAAGAAATGGACAGCAGACACGAACAGATATTTCTCTGAAGAAGACACACAAATAAATGGCCAAAAGACACACGAAAAATGCTCTATGTCGCTTGACATCAGGGAAATACACATCAAAACCACAACAAGATACCACCTCACACCAGTCAGAATGGCTAACCTTAACAAGTCAGGAAACAACTATTGGTGAGGATGTAGAGAAAGAGGAACCTTCTTAAACTGCTGGTGGGAATGCAAGCTGGTGCAGCCACTCTGGAAAACAGTATGGAGGTTCCTCAAAAAGTTAAAAATAGAACTACCTTATGATACAACAATTGCACCACTGGGTATTTATACTAAAGATACAAATGTAGTGATCCGAAGGGGCACGTGCACCCCAATGTTTATAGCAGCAATGTCTACAATAGCCAAACTGTGGAAAGAACCTAGATGTCCATCAGTAGATGAATGGATAAAGAAGATGTGGTATATATATACAATGGAATATTATGCAGCCATCAAAAAAAGAAACCTTACCATTTGCAACTACATAAATGAGACTAGAGGATATTAAGCGAAATAAGTCAGTCAATGAAAGACAACGATCATATGATCTCCCTTATATGTGGAATTTAAGAAACAAAACAGGATATAGGGGAAGGGAGGGAAAAATAAAATAAGATGAAATCAGAGAGGGAGACAAACTGTAAGAGACTCTTAACTATAGGAAACCGAGGGTTGCTGGAGGGGGAGTGCCTCAGGGCCTGGGGTAACAGGGCAATGGGCATTAAGGAGGGCACATGACGTAATGAGCACTGAGCATTATATGCAACTGATCAATCACTGAACTCTGCCTCTGAAACTAATAATCAACTATATGTTAATTAATTGAATTTAGATAAAATAAAATTTTAAAAAATAAAGAAAGGAAACACAGTTTACTCTTTGATGACCTGAGTTTCTCCCCTCATGCTTGTTCTTTCAGGTCACATAGCTCCCAACCTCTTTTCTGCTTGGAGCGCAGGCTGCTAGAAAGTGTCTCCTGAATCAACTAGGTGTGGGGAGAGCCCCACAACAATAGACAACATGGTTCACCGGCTAAATAATCCCAGTGAATTAGATTCAGGACCATCATCAGGGAGAGGAGCTGCTAAGGGAGAGGTCACCCTGCAGTGCATACTCCACTTTCTGTCTCCTCCAGCTTTGTGCAAAAGAAGATGTGTCGATTATAAATCATAGGAAGAACAATTACAATGGCAGGAAAGACAGAGTGAGAAGAATGTCATGGGAACTGGGCCATTTCTCCAAGCTCTAGGGCTGATAAAATGCTATTTTTCTTATGGCATCATTTATGCACCTAATAAAGTGTTCCAGAAATATTTATTGAGAACCAGCTATGTTCAAGGCTGTGGGGGATGAAAAGCAAGGTAGCTTTTCTCATGAAACTGACATTCTAGGAGGTGGGAAGATACACAGCGAAATAAATGCATAATTGGTTAAGTTGTGGTAAGTTCTGTAAAGCCAAAAGAAGCTGCCTAAGGAGGATAAAATCCATAGGGGAAACTAGTTTACATAGGGTCAGGGAAGTCCCCTTTAACAAAGTGTCCTAAGAAGAGAGACCTACACAAAGTGAGTGAGATGGACAGCTAAGAGAGGTCGTTCAGGGAGAAGGAATGGCCTGCACAAAATCCCAAAGACCGGTAAGTGCTCTGTGTGTTGGGAGAACATTAAGGAAACACTGTGGGACCACAGAGGGAGCAGGAGGCAACAAGGACAGAGAGGCCACGTTGGCAGGCAGATCAGAGAGGGCTGAAACGCTAAGAACATTGTAAGGACTTTAACTTCAACTCTGAATGAAATGAGAAGTCAATGAAGAGTTTTAAGCAAAAGAAGTCACTTTGGCTGCTGTATAGAAAACAAGAGTGAAAACAGAAATGCAGCCAGTTAAGAGGCTAGTACCATAATCCAAGGGAGAAATAGACGAGAATGGGAGCACAGCAGATTGTGAGCAGTGCTGCATGCTCGGTATGCAAGGACAGTGACAAAGGGGGACACCAAGATATCTTTGGCCTAAGTGACTTGAAGAATGGACTTATCATTAACTGAGATGGGGAGGAGGAGAGTGGGAGGTGTTTTGTAGGTGTTATGCTTGGATGCTGCTAGATATTAAAATAGAGATCATATACCACCACCTGCCATTGCTATGACTCCTAACTCTGGGACAAAGCTATCTTATTCGATAGGATGCATGATTTTTATTGACATCCATTTCGCCCTCATGGGGTGTGGTCCCTGAGAGAAGTGACTATGTCTGTCTATCTCCACTGTGTTCCTAGCACCAAGACCAATGCCAGGTTTGTGGCCAGCACTTGGTAACTAGTGAATGGAGGAAAGCGTGAAGCAGTGAGTCCTCCCAATACCAACGTGTGGTAGGATTTGGGTCAATGAAAACTTCCAGGTAGAGAGCCGAAACATGGCCCCAGTGTAATGACCCATGAGGATACGGATACAGTGCCTTCTACTCTTTGGCTCAAATCATACCTTTGCTTCATTTTAAGATTTTCAAATGCTGTTTTGTTGTTGTTGTTGTTGTTGTTTTACTATTACAGGATTTGTAATAGTACAAATTACAAATAGTAATTACAAATAGTAATTACAGAATTTTTTACTATTACAGAATATAAAGGAAACACATTTTCAAAATAAAATACTGTAGATTTATTTCCCCAATTTTAAATGGCACCGTGGCTGCCTCAACTCAGGTTTTCCGTATACATCAACTTGAAAATTCATTCTGGGGTTGCTCCCTGGTCTCATGCAACTCACCAGAATATCCCGGTCACGTGGTTTTGTGCTTCTGATGTCATACCCTGAAACACTCATGCAAGTGTTAGTTTTCTCTTCAGTCGGGGCCAGCAGTGGCCCACACTTTAGTGCCAAGAGGAACCTGCACCCCAATCCCCAAGACAAGCTGATCTTCATGCTTAAAATTCCAACACTAAGAAGCCTTTCTCTGCACTCACCTTCCCTTGTCAAGAAGCCTTTAATAGGATGGGTTAAGAAATGAATCCATTATTTTCTAGTCATGTGTCTGGAATGATCTCTGTGTGAATGAATGCACCTGGGAAGGGATGGTTCATTAAGGACATCAAAGACTGAACTTGGTGTGGGGGTCCTGAAGAGACAGTGAGGGTGGCTAGGAGAGATCTCACCACTTTCCCACTTGGCAATTCAGGGGACCAAAGATTTAGGTATTTGGTGGCCAACGGTATGAGTGCTGGTGTTTTAAAAACCCTCCATCCTGCTACACAGAGGCAAGGGTAAAGCAGTAAAGCCTTAACTGTGGAAGACAGACCTGCCCAACCTTTAGCTGAGAAAAACCGTTTCACAGTCAAGTAAGTTGGGGGTGTTCTTACCATGTCCCTTCCTTCAGTATTGACATGGGACATCATTAGCAGGTTTGATGCTGGAAGAAGCCTTATAGTTTAGAAATCTGTTTAACCTTTTTTATTACAGCATTTTTACAAATCTACTTTCATGGTTTGGAACGTAGATTATAATAGATGGAGCTGACTCGCCTTACTGGGAAGTTGAAGTAGGAAAGAAAAGAGGCTGCCCAACACTGCACAGTTCGGTCTGTGAGCAGGTTCAACAGATCCAAGTTCAAATCCTCCACTAAACTACCTGCTGGCTTTGTGGCTCAGTGAGTTACTTAACCCCTCTGTGGCCTGTAAATGGAGGATCTAATTTGTTCTCACTTCTACTGCATGTAAAATATCTTGATGTGGAAAAAATAGTAATGAGGCTCTTATAATCCGGGCTCGTTTTATTCTGCTTTTACCTTTGGTGAGCACTCTGGTTTAAGAATAGCCAGCAGCAGAGGCTAACAGCAGGGGCTCTGGATTAAGATAGATTTACGTCAAATTCTGGTTCTGTTGTTTACTAGCTGTGTGGTCTTGGGCGAGTTATGTGACCTCGATGAGCCTCAGTTTCCTTATCTAGGAAACAGAGCTATTGGGAGGGTGAAAATAATCAAGCACGTAGAAAGTCCAGCCAAGGACAGCACAGTGTAAATGGCACAGTAAAAAGCTGTTACAAGTGTCCTGCTTTCCATCCCTGGCTTGGCTATGATCTATCTCCTCAGTCCCTAAGCACATTTGATCCTGGCCCCACCACTGCCTACAATGGGGTCCCCCAAATGGCTTCCCTACCCCCATTCCTAAACTGTAGCTTCCTCCTTGGGGCAACTGGTGCTTGTAATTTCCTTCCAGATCCCTGGCCCAGCTGCAGGGAAGGAGAACAGACAATGACTTCTCTTCCCACAGCCTTCCACGCATTAGTTTTCCCTGCATGTCTGACGTTTGACTTCTAACTCCCCTCGGGCTGTGATTACTCAGGCAAAGTGAAGTGGACAGATGGAACAATTATTTGGAAAGCTCAGCCAATGGAAAACAAAACAAAAAGATGCAAAAGAAAACCCTACACCAAACCTTGCAGTGGAGGGGAAGGAGTTTATAGGTTTAAATTATTCTTATTGCCTGCTGGCATCGATTGCATTTTCCAGGTGATTGCTCAGCTCTCCCATTAGTGGGGCCGTATAGAGAAATGGTATCTTCTTAGATATCGGCACGGTGAGTGGCCCTCTCTGGAAACGATAGCTGTGTTTGGGCAAGGCTTGGCTATACAGCCAATTTTTGTCAGGTGACTCCAGTCAATTCATGAACTTTTGCAATAAACACAGGCCTGTTGCCATATTGGGGAGAAAAGGGTCTCTGCGTATAATAACAAATATCACTCTAGAATAGAGTAAACTTGAAAAATCTTGAATCTGAAAACCTTCTGAGAAGACTCTAATTCGTGTTTCATAGATATGGTACCCAACAACTCATGGGTTCAATTCCAGGCTCTGCCATGCTTTTGTGGGACCACCTAGTGTAAATTACTTAGTGTCCAGGCAGGCCTCCATTTCCTGGTTTCCCCATAGGAGAGAACAGCCCTTACTCACAGTGAGTTAGAGGAAATAGTGATGTATATGCAGGCTTTAGCCTCGTGTCTGCCACACAGCAAATCCCCAATAAAACGTGACTGTGAGTAATGAATCACTAACAAAGAGACTTTTGCTTTGAGTTACAAAAGCTAGGACGCAAAGTCTGGCAGTCCTGATGATGGCAGCTCAGGCCTCATACTCTATGGGTTTTGAGCTCTGACTTCTCTGGTTCAGTTCATAGACTTCTTTGGTTTCCAAATCTTTGATGCACATCTCCGTTCACGGGGAGATGCCCATCTACGTGTATATGCCTGCACGTACCTACGTACAGGAGACTTTCATGTAGTGTTTGGAGTCATTTACTCCCAAATACAATGAAAATGTGATTCAATCCCAGCCCAACAGGGGGTAAGATTGGCTGGGGAAGCTACAGCCTTTAATCAGACTTTTAAGGTGAAAATGACCCTCTGGGCAAGAGAGCAGAATTCCTGCTTTGGCTTTCCCTAGACACTATCCTGCCTCAACTCAGGGAGACATGCCACATAATACGAGGTCATACATGTTGTGTTTCAGATTTTCTGCTATTCTTTTTTTTTTTTTTTTAATTTTATTTATTTATTTGACAGAGATCACAAGTAGAGAGGCAGGCAGAGAGAGAGAGGAGAAAACGGGCTCCCCACTGAGCAGAGAGACTGATGTGGGGCCTAGGACCATAACCTGAGCTGAAGGCAGAGGCTTTAACCCACTGAGCCACCCAGGCGCCCCTAGCTTTACTGCTGTTCTGAAAGAGAAAATCAAGGGCAAGCTTGGTTGGCTTTAAGCCTAAATTTTTCTCATGTGTGCAACAGGGTCAGCCAAAGAGGTTCAAGAACTTTCCTGAAAGACGATAAAAAACATTAACTACTACATACTGAGCATTTAATATACCAGGTATCATTCTGGATGGTTTACAGGAATTGTCTTATTTAATATTCTTATTTAATTCCTTCAACTATGTTCCTAGAAGGGAATCATTATTAAGTTTTATGCATTAGTCAGGGTTCTCCAGAAAAACAAAATCAATATGAGAAAGAGACAGGGAGAAAGAAAGAGACAGGCAGAGATAGAAATTTATTATAGGAATTGGCTCACATGGTGATGATGCTGAGCTGTCCCATGATCTGCCATTTGCAAGCTGGAGACCCAAAAAGCTGTTGGTGTCCTTCAGCCCAAAGGCCTAAGACCTGTGGGACCAGTGGAAGTCTCAGTCTGAGGAAGAAGGTCCGAGAACCTCAAGTGTCAGCGTCCAAGGGCAGGAGAAGATGGATGTCTCCACTCAGAGCAGAGTGAATTCGCCCTTCCTTCACCTGTTCATTCTACTCAGGCTCTCAGTGTATCAGATGATGCCCAGCTGTGCTGGGGAGCGTGCTTCTCTCTTCCAAAAACACCTTCACAGTCATGACCAGAAATAATGTTTACCAGTGATGCGGGCATCCCCTCTGCCCAGCCAAGTCGATATACAAAATTAACCATCACAGGAGCCTACTTTGTAGATGAGAAACAGGCATAGAGAGCTGAAGAGACTTGACCAGATGATATGACTAGTAACTTGTAGCCTTTCTATTCCAGAACCAGAAGTCTTAATTGACTACTCTACCGCCTTTTGAAAGGATTAGTCTCAATCTGGGACAGAGCAGGAGCACCAGTTTTCCTAGAAAACACTTTGGTCTTGATTGGACCCACAGCCAATCCATGGCCACCTGTAAGGAAACCTAGACTTGCATCCCAGGTCTGTCTTAAATAACAATGACAAAGACAATTGATACTAATTCAACTGAGATAAAAATAACCACTATAATTTAGTGAACAAAAACTTCATGGCGGCCACCAATCTCAGCACTTGAAAATTAACATAACAAACCATGAAAACTGCATCTCTGGTATCTGATCAGCCTGCGTTTTTTGTCTAACTCCACATTTGCCAGCTGTGGGATTTTCAATAAGGCATTTAGTCTCTCTCTCTCTCTCCCCCGATTTTCCTCACTATAAAAGTAAAATTGGCTGTGAGAATTAAGTGAGATAATGTGCAGTACACACATACTACCTAGAAAGTGGTGGGCCCCAACAAACGTTACGTTACTATTATATTATTCCTCCTGTACAAGATGAAGACACAAAGTCTCTCCGAGATGTGGATAAATCACTTGAGAGAGGCCACAAGGCTGGCAGAGTCTGTACTCGGGGTCAGTTCTGTCCTCTAGTCAGATGGAATGGGCTCTCACCCAGCCATACTCTGGAGCAACTAGATGACTTACTTTAAAAACCCGGGGTCTTGGCCCCCATCCTGGGGCTGGGCTGTTGAAGGGCCAGGTCGGGATCCCCTGCTCCAGCTCCTACACTGTATTCTTCTCCAGGTCCTCTCTCTCTCCCCCCAAGTCAAGGATTATGGCTGTTATCAGTGACTGCAGAGAACCCGCCTATCTTAGCTTGGGGAGCTGTAACAAAACACCATAGATGGAGTGGCGGCTTAAGCAATCAAAATTTATTTTTCATAGTTCTGGAGGCTAGAAGTCCAAGATCAAAGCATGGGCAAGGGTGGGTTGCGGTGAGAGCTGCGGTGAGAAGCTGTGGCTTCTAGATGGCTGCCTTCTCTGTGCTTCCTCATTTGGTGGGGGTAGCGGGGAGCAAGCTTTTGCTCCTTCTCCTTCTGGGGCCCTAATCCCATCATGATGGCTTCTACTCTCATGGCCTCGTTCAAATCTAATTACCTCCCAAAGGCCACATTTCTAAATATATCACACTGGAGGTTAAGGTTTTAATACACGAATTTTGGGGAGACATAATTCAGTCCATAGCACCTTCCTAATTAACTTTTTTGTTTTTTTTTTTTCTAACTCGCCTCATCAGCCATAGTCTTATTGGCTGAGCACTTGTTTGCTGGGCACTGTACCCAAAGGACTATTTATTTATACATTCATTATATATATATATATATATATATTTCATTTGGTCTGCTTTCAGAAAAAAGAAGAGGTGCCTTCTGGAAATTTATAACCACCACAGGAGACACTGACAAGGACACGTGGGTTTGCAGGCTACAGAAAAAGGGCAATTTTCCCTGCAGTTGTTTGCACGCCCTGGGTGGTACTCTGATTCGCACAGTGATGGGCTTCTGCCCCTTTAGTCATGTATTCGTGCCCTCAGTCACGGTGGGAGTGAAACGTTTCTGCCCTCCCGGGTATTTGTTGCTGGGTACATCCCTGAGTCATCAGTTGTCTCTGGCTTTCAGGTGCCTCAGCAGAAGCAAAAGGCAGCATCTTTGTCCTAAGTGATGACCTGAAAAACTCACATCTCCATGCTCCTGAAATAAAAATAATACTGAGCATGATAGCAACTTATCTCTACCAATTGCTGACTCTGTGCCCGGTGTGATCCATTTCATCTTCCCGGCAGCCCCAGGAGATGACTTCTCTTCTACTCCTTTCTGCAGAAGTGGAAATTAAGGCTTAACAAGGCCCAGTTATGTTGCTCAAGGTCACACACAAGCCAATATATTGGGGAGCCATAAAGTCATGCACTTTCTGGCTTCAACCAGCTTGTTTCATCTCATGAAATGTTTTCTCCTAATGACTCCCCTAAACACCTTGGCTTAGGAATAGGGTGCCTTATGGGCCAAGGTTTTTCACATCCTGGAGATGGGATAAATACACAGGGGGCAGGGAGGCCATGTCTGTCAACATGAAAGACCCCACCATCACCGGTCTGGAGAACCGAGAGTGTAAAACAGATTCCTAGATCCAAATCTCATTACTGACAGTATTAAAACTAATTGCAAGAGACAGCCACCAAGATAGCTGGGCAATTACAAATCCAATTTAATGCATTCTCTCTGATTTTACTTGTCACATACTAGAACTAGAATCAGAACCTAAAAATCACAGTGAAGTTGGAAATGCTCATTAAGGAGATCACAAATAAAGTCTAAAGATGGAATTCAATTATATTTTGTCAGCATCACTTGGTAAGAGATGTTTGTAAACACCATTTCCCTGCTCAATGTGTATTTCTCACATATACATATACTGTGCTCCAGAAAGCATTCGAATTTGAAGAAAGGTGATGAGCCATTTCTCTGGCATTTGTGCCCAAACTTCTTTAGCAAAAACAATTCTTATGAGATAGTAATTGTGTATATATTAAGATGAAGGAATTAAGACTGAGAACCCATTCTCCAGAAGAGATGGGGCTGCTTGTTACCAACAAGGCCCCATTCGCAGGGCCTGCTCCTGGTATCACTTGGGCCCAGATGTGCCTTCAGAAGCCATCTCAGGTGACTTCCCATTGAGGTCTGGAACATTCAGTGCACCTGCAGAGGTATCTCTACACATACTGGAGATGGACTCTTTAGAATCAGAAGTGGGGCAGAACAGTGTGGTGGTTAAATGCACAAGTTCTGAGATCAGGTAGGGGTGGATTTAAACTGGGGTCTGTGACCTTGACCCCAGCTTCTCACCACTCCTTCTTGGGCTTCAGATACAGAATGAAGATGTGGATGACAGCCACTTCCTAGGGCTATTGTGAGAATTATATAAGCCACCCAAGAGGCAGAATGAAGTAAATAATGAGAATCAGATGTTATTATTTCTACTACCATCACCACATTACTACTACCATTACTAGCATTTTCACTACTATTACAATTCCTTCTCCTCCAACTACCATTACTACCATTACCACTATACTACTACAACTATTGTGTTTTAATAAATTTAAAAAATATCTTTTCCATCCTCCCTTTCTTGTGTCCTTTTACTCCTTCTGTTTAAAATGGGGAATAAAATTGTTTTTCCTGCCAAGTGAGTAGTTTAAGAATTGGAACATTAATTTATTTGAACAGATGTGTGTTAGTGTTGCTCTAAATACAAGGTGCCTGTATTCTCTGACATCTTTCATAAAAAGAATGAAGTATGGGGTGCTGGGCTGGCTCAGTCCAGAGAGTATATATCTCTTGATCTCAGGGTCATGAGTTCAAGCCCCATGCTGGGCATGGAGCTTACTTAAAATATAAGAAGTAATGAAGTATGGATTATACATAAATTCATATTTCAGCTCATATCCCACCTCCTTCCCAAAGCTGTTGGATCACCTTGATATCTCCCTTCTCTGTGACAGCCATCATCATATTATCTAATTCTTTCATGCTTGTGAGAGTTATTTTCCCAATTAATAAGCTTCCTGCAGTCAGACTTTAGCACCATAAACATAGTAGGCCTTCCAAAAATACTGATATTTGAAGATGGGACTTAAAAAAAACCCTGAAGTTTCCAAATCCTATAAAGATATTGAATTGCTCATGTAACCCAGAGCCCTGGGTTAAGACAGGGACAGTTGAATCCAGGAGCTCAAAAGATACCTTAGGGTCCAGTCTCCCTATCTCTCATATCTGCTTTCCTCTCTACTCTTTCCAGGGGGACTTATCTATCAGTGGTGCTCACGTCCTCATAGCAACAAGCCCAGAGAACAGTGACCACCCTTCTCCAGCCACTCCTACACATGCCCCAGGGAGGGTAGCTCTGCACTGAATAGGCTTTAATCATGTGCCCACCCTGGAGTTCCAAGTGTATGGTCAGCCCCATCCAACCACCTGAGGCAAGTAAGAGGAGAAAAGATTTCCCCCAAAGAAATTTTGTAATAAGGGAAATGGGCTATAGATGGGGGAAAGCCTTTATAAAGATGTGTCTTGTCTCTAAAAACAGTAAAAAAAAAAAAAAAAATGGATACTCAATGCCAATTTTGAGATTGATAGATTCTTACTTATCAGTCCTCCAATCTAAATCCGAATCTGATTTTCCTTCTGCCAGACTGACAATTCGTGCCCAGATGCTAAAAATGTGGAAATGGTTCACTCACAATCAACATCATTACAAAGTTTGCATTAACTCAGGGATGGCAGGTGTACCTGGGTGATTCAGTTGGATAAGCATCTACCTTTGGCTCAGGTCAGGATCTCAGGGTCTTTTGGGATCCAACTGCGAATCAGGCTCCACCCTTGGTGGGGGTCTACTTCTCCCTCTCCCTCTGACCCTACCCCCTGCTTGTGCTCTCCTGTTCTCTCTCTCAAATAAATAAGAAAGTAAATAACTCAGGGACAGTGAGTTTACAAAGGACTAGTATCACCTTCACTCCTTAGTATGTTGTCCCTTTCCCCATGTTCTGTGGGAAGGAATCCCTTCATCCCCTGAACTTTGGCTTTATTTAGCTCACGAATTTGCAATGCCACTCACCATATGGTGTCTCTGTTCTTATGTATACTAGTCAAGACTGCTTACATGGTAGAAATCCCAATTCAAAATATTTCAGAAAAAAATTATCAGCTCACAAAACTAAAGGGACATCAGTTTAGGGATAGTTCTCCTTTGCAGATGGTTTAGGGATCGTTCTCCTTCACAGATGGTTTAATTCAAGGTTCTTATGATGACAACAGTATAGAGTTTTTCTGTCTCTTGACCTCGACCTCATCCTTAATATTTACTACATTCTCAGTTCCACTGCTCAAATGCAGCTGCCACAGCTCCAGCCATTGTCTCGTTTCCCTCTAATGGAAAGAGGAAGGAGCTCTTTCTCATCATTACCATGGTAATTTCATTGCTTTGCACTGGCACTGGTTGGAGCTTATGCTCTTACTGAATCAGTCACTGCCAAGGCAATGGAGCACACTGACTGCCTGAGGTTGAGGTCGCATGCTCCATCCCAGGTCTGGGTGTAGAGTAAAAATTCAGTCAAGAATGAGGAAAAGATCATTCTCAGAGGAATATCCAATTTGGGAACAGGAAGAAAACTTTATACAAGGGCCATAGAAACAACTAGAGGCAGGGAGGAAGAAAAGGCTATAGGTGAACCCCTGATTTGATCTTCCTGACATTTCATAATGCTTCAGTCGGGACTATCTTCCTTGGGAAAGCATTTGATAATGGAATTTGGATTTGGATTTGGAATCTGGGAATCCAAAGTTACTCATCAGTTTAATTAGCTTTAGCCTGTGCCAAGTGAAAGTTTTCCACAAGCATTTGCTGTTTACTCCCGTACTTGAAAGATTTCTTGGTAAAAGCACCAGGGAAAAAATAATTCACGTCTTAATGAGGCTGAATGCTTACCTTTTGGCCCCTGGAGTTACAAATTGGGCTCTGGAGTCATATGATGGAAGCACTATTGCCCATTTTGGAAAGAATTTTGAATTGCCACTGACAGAATTGGTAAACTGATTTAGTAGAGTCTGCCTTGATGAGGTAATTTACCTTACCTTCTGAGCTTCGCTCTATTTTTTGGCCCAGTGAAAATTCAGTGGCTATAATAGTATCTCTGCACAGGGGTTAATGACACGACAAGAACGCAAACCAAACCAGTGTCAGTGTCACTTCTTCTAACCAGATGTCACTGGTAGAGTAGAGAGACTCCTCCTCTGACCTTCCCTCAAAAGCCAGACTCCCTGAACACAAACATGGGAATTGGAAATTACAAATTCAGAGTCATTGATTTTCTTACACTCCTGTCGAAGCCACTTAACCTTCCCTGGGTCTTCAGCACACTGCTCATCTCTTCCATTAGCTACAAAGCAGAGTTGGGCTTGGGGTCTGGGATGAGGATTAATATGTCAATACCTGTAAATTCCTTCAGAGTCTGAATTCTCATGAGCTCAACTTATTTTCTTTTCTCTAAAGAGAAAATAATCTATGTTCAGTACACTTTTTATGTAAAATCATCCCAAAATGAAATCTTTCTATATCACAAGGCTAGAAGGTAGCAGAAAACACATTGTTGAAGACTGGACAAAGATGTGTCACAGAGTCTAATGTCACTGGTAGGTAAAATATTCTATTTATATAACAGAAATCAGACTGGAGAAACTCAGTCATGGGAACATCAAACTTCTATGTTTTATTTTAAGGTAACCATCAAATTATTATTAGTCCCTAATAGCTTGGGGACAAGACCCTGAGGAAAGAGGTTGACCTGTTTATGTGGTAACAAAAGAGAGGCAGGTGGGAGGTTAAGAGAAGGAAATGACACAGAAAGACTCAAAAAGAACTTGTTGGCTGTTCTTTTGGTCTTTAGATTCTTTGACTCCCTTATACTTAAGACATTGGGATGTCCTATAACACTGTTTGCTATCGTTTTTGGAAAGATTCTAACTTGTGAATGTTAAGAGCAGAAGCTGGGAGCAAACAACTGTAATTAATTTTCAACAGATCTGGAGTTTATTTCTGGCTTGACGTGGAGAAGCGTACCATGAGATGCCTACTGAAACAAAAGAAATAGAAACAGATTTTGTGTTAAAATTAAAAAGGTAACATAGACATTTTTACAATATTTGTTCTTCAAATCCATGAGCATGGAACATTTCCATTTCTTTGTGTCTTCCTCAATTTCTTTCATGAGTACTTTATAGTTTTCTGAGTACAGATTCTTTTCCTCTTTAGTTAGATTTATTCCTAGGTATCTTATGGTTTAGGGTGCAATTGTAAATGGGACTGACTCCTTAATTTCTCTTTCTTCTACCTAAAGGGCTAGTATCCAAAATCTATAAAGACCTTGTCAAATTCAACACTCAAAGAACAAATAATCCAATCAAAAAATGGGCAGAAGGCATGAATAGACATTTCGGCAAAGGAGACATCCAAGTAGCCAACAGGGACGTGAAAAAGTGCTCAACATCACTCAGCATCAGGGAAATACAGATCAAAACCACAGTGAGATACCACCTCACACCAGTCAGAATGGCTAAAATTAACCAGTCAAAAAATGACAGGTGCTGGCAAGGATGCGGAGAAAGAGGAACCCTCCTACACTGTTGGTGGGAATGCAAGCTGGTGCAGCCACTCTGGAAAACAGCATGGAGATTCCTCAAAAGGTTGAAAATAGAGCTACCCTATGACCCAGCAATTGTACTACTGGGTATTTACCCCAAAGATATAAATGTAGTGATCCAAAGGGGCACATGCACCCCAATGTTTATAGCAGCAATGTCCACAACAGCCAAACTATAGAAAGAGCCTAGAGGTCCATGAACGGATGAATGGATAAAGAAGATGTGGTATATCTATCTAGCTATCATATACAATGGAATACTATGCAGCCATCAAAAATGAAATCTTGTCATTTGCAACAATGTGGATGGAACTAGAGGGTATTATGCTAAGTAAAACAAATCAATCAGAGAAAGAAAATTGTCATATGATCCCACTGATATGAGGAATTTGAGAAACAAGACAGAGGATCATAGGGGAAGGGAGGGAAAAATGAAACAAGATGAAATCAGAGAGTGAGACAAACTATAAGCGACTATTAATCTCAGGAAACAAACTGAGGTTTGCTGGAGGGGAGGGGGTTGTTAGGGATGAGGTGGTTGGGTGATGGACACTGGGGAGGGTATGTGCTATGGTGAGTGCTGTGAGTTGTGTAAGACTGATGATTCACATACCTGTACCCCTGAAACAAATAATACATTATACGTTAATTTAAAAAAATCTTAAATTAAAAAAATAATAAATAAAAGAATTTTTCAAAGAATCAAATTCTAAGGACTGCCATAAACTGCTATAGGTCTAGGGAAAAACAGAGACTAAAATCTGAATATAGTATATTCAGATACAGGAACAATTTCAACATTTAAAACAGATAATATATTATCCTCATTTTAGGTAAGAGTAATAAATATTCATTGAACAAATTTTGGAAGACTCCAAACATTTAAAAGGAGATTAAAATAATAGTTTCATTATTCAGAAAATTACCTGAAGTATTTCAGTACTTTTCCTTCTATTCTTACCTGCATTTCTTTTTTGCTTTTTAAAAAACTTTCTAAGTCTAAAAGTAACTACTACTTGTCAGAAAAATGTGGAAATCATAAAAATATAAAAAGCTTTTAAAGCTATTTGTAAATCTATCAGCAAGCAGTAACCACTATGAATATTTTAGATATATTTGTTCCTAGTATTTTACCATAAATGTTTACATATTTCTCACATCCAATTCTGCTGGCCATTTTGGGTTTAAAAGTACAACCACACAAGGCAGCAACTTCATCCTTGGGCAGTTATCCTAGAAAAATGAAAACTTACATTCATCCAGAAACCAGTACATAAATGTTCACACTAGCTTTCTGTGTAATAGCCAAAAGCTGAAAACAGCCTAAATATTTGTCAGTGGCTGAGTGGTTAAACCAACTGGGGTACATCCATGTTGCAGAATATTACTCAGCAATAAAAAGGAAGAATTAATTATACATGCAAAAACTTGGATGAATCTCAAGTTAATTATGTGGAGAGAAAAAGCCAGTCTTAAAGCTTACATATCATACATATTTATACAACATTCTTGAAATCATAAAATACCAGAGATGGAAAACATATTGGTGGCTGCCAGGAAGGGAGGGGCAAGGGGGTGCCTGTGCCTGTGAAGGGGTAACAGAAAAGATCCTTATGTTGGAAATGTTCCAAACCTTTACTGTGGTGGTGCTAACATGATGTACACATGCTACAAAATTTCATAGAACTAAACCCACATGCCCAGGGGACTGGTAAAATCCAAATGAGGTAAGCAGGTCATATCAATACCAACTTCTCAGTTGGGCTATTATACCCTAGTTGAAAGTTGAACACAATACTGCCATTGGGCAAAGTGGGTGAAAGGTACAGAGGGTCTCTCTTGCATTATTTTTTACAAGTGCATGTGAACCTGTAATTATCTTAAAGAGTTAAAATGAAGCAAAAACAAAGCAAAATATGGCATTAAGAATCTTACCATGTAAACATAATTTTAGATATGAAAGTTCTCTGTAAAGGTAATTTTAAGACCTATATAACATCTTACAGGATCATTATTTACCTATTTCTCTACTATTAGATATTTAACATAGAGTTGTAAGCAACATTAACATCTCACAAATGATAGTGCAAAGAAGATTTTTGTGCATAAGACACTATCCCACTTTAGATTATTTCCTTATAAATTATTTCACGAAGTGAGTGCCATAGGACATTGAGAATTGTGATGCAAAAATGAGGTCCCACATTCAAATATATTTGGGAAGCAGATTTTTCATTCTGGGAATTCTCAAAATCTTTAATAGAGAAATGTACATTGTGAGTCCCCCAGAGGCGATAATGTAATCAATGTTTCTGAAGTTTATTTTCTCTGGAAAACCCCATGACAGATTAAAGATGACTGCTAATTCTTTAGCTCTACTCCCCTGCTCCCTGAATCTTGGTGCACGTTGTGACTGCTTTGATTGGTAGAATAGAGCAGAAATGATGCTGCCCCAGTTTATCAGCATGAGTGAAGAAAGTGGGAGATCCACTTCCCATCTCTTGAAAAGATCTCTTTGGGGAACCCAGCAGCCACATTTGAATACCCTGTAATTTGTCTGTTAACCCAAACTAGCCATGCAAAGAGGTTCTATGAGAGACGGAAATCATCAGCTCTCCGCAGCTGTTCTAGCAATCCCAGCTCAGGCATTAGCCACGTGAATAACACCATCCTGAACATTTTAGCTTGAACAGAAGCAAGTGTAGTAAAACCAAGGAATCGAGCCAACAGCCAGAACAAGACTCCAGAACATGGTACCAAGGATGCTTCCCTATATATCTCAAACCATTTGAGAAACCTAGCTGAACTCATTACAGAAGAGAGACAAACTATGCTCCCTATGCTCTGCCCAAATTCCCAAACCATAAAATAGCACAATCAAATGGTTGTTTATGCCACTAAACGCAGGACTGTTTGTTACAAAGCAGAAGATAATCATTACACTTCTTTTTTTGCCCCTAGTGCTGCATGGGGTTTAAGATCATTTGGCTTTACAATTAGAGTACCAGAATACTCGGTAATTTACTAATGATGTGACCTTGGAAAATCAGCCTCTTCAAAACTGAGTTCTTTCATTGGTACACTTACCTTACTACTCAGTTGGGAAGCTAAATGAGATTATGCCTCTACCGTGCTTAGTATCATACTTGGTATACAGTAAGTGCTCAGAAGTAACTACATCTGCCCTATCACGATCAACTAGGGCTATGCCATACAGGAGAGGAATTATTACATTAAAAAGCACATACAGGGTGCCTGGGTGGCTCAGTGGTTTAAGCCTCTGCCTTTGGCTCGGGTCATGATCTCAGGGTCCTGGGATCGAGCTCCGCATCGGGCTGTCTGCTCAGCAGGGAGCCTGCTTCCCCCTCTCTCTCACTGCCTGCAGCTCTGCCTACTTGTGATCTATCTCTCTGTCAAATAAATAAATATTTTTTTTTAAAAAGCACATACAGGGCGCCTGGGTGGCTCAGTGGGTTAAGCCACTGCCTTCGGCTCAGGTCATGATCTCAGGGTCCTGGGATCGAGTCCCACATCGGGCTCTCTGCTCAGCAGGGAGCCTGCTTCCCTCTCTCTCTCTTTCTCTCTCTGCCTGCCTCTCTGTCTACTTGTGATCTCTCTCTGTCAAATAAATAAAAAAAAAAATCTAAAAAAAAAAAGCACATACATTTTTTACTTTCTTCATACATTTTTTATACATACATTTTTTACTTTCTTATAAAGATGGTCAGAATGCTTTCCAGAAAGTATGTACCAGTTTACATTCATCACTGTATAGTGTGAAAATTGAAAAAACCTTTTTTTTTTTTTTCCAAAGCAGAGCTTGACAAATTTTTACTGAAGTGGGCCAGACAGTAAATATTTTAGGCTTTGTGGGCTATGTGACTTCTGTCATAACTTCTCAACTCTGCTGTTTAACCATGAAAGCAGCTAGAGACAATCTGTAAACAAGTGGGCAGGAGTATTTGCAATAAAGCTTTATTTACAAAAGTTGAGGTGGGCCAGGTTTGGTCTGCAGGATTTACCTAGCCAGTCTGTTCTAGAGGTTGGAGGCAGAGGGTTTTTACCCCAGGGATATATAAGAGTGTTGAGAAAATGAGGAACTCAATCCAGGATTTACTCCTCTAGAGGCTTGTGGGCTCTACTCTTTCAAAACAAAATGGCTATTTTTCCAGAGGGGTGGAGTGTAGTTTCAATTTTGCATACTACTTCCTACAAGATTAGCTACATCAGCTGATTCTACACACTTTAATTGGTATGATCTATGCACGCGATGTATATACTCTAGTACTTGGTTAAGCTTGTAATTAAGAATGTCAGCTTTTTTCTTGAAGCAAAAATGATTTTGGTTCTTTTTTAAGCACAAAGTAGATATTCAAAGTTAACTCAGGCAATAAGTATCATCACTAAATATAGATACTGGGCTTTGACAGAAAAAAGGCGTTGGTTAGCAAAAGGCCTGAGTTCTACTTCCAGTTTTAACTGCTAACTAGCTGTGTGACTTTGGGGAAGTCATACCCCTGGGCCTCAGAGCATTATACATTTATAAAATGGGACGAAAAATTGCTTCTTTGACTGCCTTGTATCATTTGAAAAAGTATAAAACACCACATGAAATTTATAAATCTCACATTTTTTCATAATTTACTATTTATGTGTCACTCCCCCAATTAGAAAATGAGCTCCTGGAAGACAGGGGTGATGTCTTACCCCTTTTCAAATCCCCATTTCTTGATGCAGTGCTTACATACTGAGCATTCAGGAAGTGTTTGAAAAATGAGTAACTAAATGGATAGGAGGCTAGGAGAGCCTGTGAACATCACAATGATTAAGAGAAGTTAAAAATGAGATTTACTATCATGAAGCAAATCAATACAACCTGAAAAAATATTTGAAAAAGAGTGGAGTATTATTTACGTCAGGAACTTCCCAGGGCCATCTTTTCCTAAAGCCCTGAGATGCGAAGACTTCATGTCTCAGGTGACTCCCTCTCTACTGAGTCGCCTCATAACTTTTTTTTTTTTTTTCAAAGAGTATGTATTAGGCATAGTTGATGGACCTCTTCTTAAACTAAAAATGACTGCTTTGTCCAAAAGCCATCCATGTACACAAGTGTCATTTGCAGCCTTTGAAAAGGGAGTAAGAGAAGAAAATATCACTGTTGTGCTATATTCTGTTACAATTAAAAATAGTATTGTTCCTTTAAGAAGGCTAAAGTGAAATTACAACAGATGGATGGATTAAACAAGCACCTGTAAAGTTAATTGAGGAGTCCAATTGATGCTTTAAGGCAGTATCATTTCGAGGAGCACTACCATTTAGAGGAAACATTTAGCAAACATTTCTTCTTCACTGGTCAAGTTGGCCATCCTTGAATGAAACTCTTAGAGCCCTAGAAATCTTTGGGATTTTCCCCTTGGCAAACCCAGACAACTGTGGTACCTGCTGCCCTGATATTTTATATCCAACGTAATGAACTGATCAACAGCTTGCAAATTAAGGTTTCCTCCCAAAGGATCTTTATGAGGAAAAATCTCCAAGAGTACGATAGTTAATAGTGGAAATACTTAAAGGACTGGACACTAATTTGCACTAAATAAATGTTTTCCTTGGCAATACTGCAGATTTTCACATATTCACATGAGAAGGAGATTGCACTAACCCTCCATACCAGGGCCATGTATGGCCGAGCAGACCCGACAGCAGGAGGACTGGAAGAGATAGCAGTGAATCAAGGTGTGGGAGAAGAACCTTCCAACACTTCCCAGTTGTGACACTGGCTACCCAGAGGAAAGAGGACTTGTGTAGAACCTGGCTTTCCTGGCCAGCTTAATTCTCCATAATTCTGACTCTAAGTGTCCGACCCTTCCTTCCTCTGTTCTAGGACAGACTTGATGATGTGCTGCTCTGGTACGTCCATATACAGCCATGTCTCCAGGACGGATAATGAAGGAAACTTGGTCTCTCCCATCCCTCATCCATCTGAATGTACACAATTCCGACAATAGGCTGCATTTGCTTTTTTCCAATTTTATTTCTCTTTGTTATTACTTTTTTATTTAACCCAGACACATTTGACTTTCTCAAAGAGCCTAAACCTAAATGTAAAAAGAGTATGTTATTATTCCTGGATGGCAGAAGAGCAAACAAAGGAGGTGAAGCGACTGGAAAGATCTTTGATAATTATTCTATGACCAACTATAATTCTCTTATTTAAGTAAAAAATTACTGACTTGAAGAAATAAGACATAAGAGTCATTTACTGTTTACAATAGTTCCTTGAGGGTCACACGTAGTCACTTTTAACGGGAAAAGGCCCTCCGTTAAGTCAAGGCAACACTGACAGCCCCAGGCAATGCTGTTACTACACTAGAGTCACCAGAGAAGCTTGGCTTCTTGAAGGTATAACAATTTTCAGGCACACAGGAAAGTTGAGGTAATTTTATAGCTAGCACCCAGCTATCCACCCACAGAACATCAATCTAGCGCTCTAGTGTCTCTAATTTCCATCCTTCTATCTATTCATCAAACCATTTCATTTTTGACACATTTTACAGTAAATTGCCCACATGAGAACCCTTTTTCCTAAAGATTTCAGGATGCATAGCTTCAACTACAGTTCTGTGTTTACAGTTTTTTTTCTTCTGATGTAAAATTTATACACAATAAAGTGCAAAAATCTTAATTACGCCTTTGCCGAGTTTTGATGAAATCGCACACCCTTATCACCCAAACTGCTATCAAGACACATAACACTGCCTTTAACCCCAGAAAAGTTTCTTATGCTGCTCTAGTCAGTAGCTACTCTCATGTCCATTACCAGAGGCAACCACTATTCAGATTTTTTTTTTTTTTTTTTGCCCCACCTCAGAGGACTATTGTTTGTCTGAGAATTTCATTTAAATGTAATCCCATAGTATATACTCTGCTTGATAAGCCTTATTTCGGTCATGATTCTGTTTCTGAAAGTCATCCGTGTTGCTGTGTACTGGTGGTCTGTGTTTCTTTTCATTGTGATGTAGCATTCTACTGTGGAGGCATACCAACCTTCATTTATTCATTCTTCAACTGACCGCCGCTGTAGCTGCAGGACCCCGGGTGACACAGTCGGTTACATGTCTGACCCTTGGTTTAGGCTCAGGCATGACCTCGGGCTTGTGGGACCCAGCCTGGAGATGAGCTCTGTGCTCTGCAGGGAGTCAGCTTAGGATTCTCTCCCTTTGCGCCTCCCCCTACTTTCTCACTCTGGCTTTCTCTAAAGTAAATACATAAATCTTTTAAAAAAGGAATAAAGCTTCTAAGACTTTTAGTACCAGTCTTTGTTCAACTTCTCGTTTCCTTTCTTACAGGTGTATGTTTACTTAAAAGTGAGAGGCAGTGTAAGCATTTCTAATGTCATCCACCATTTAGATTTCTACCAGCAACAAATGAGAGGCCCATTTGCTTTAAAACTACATCCACATTTGGTATCAGTCTTTTAATTTTAACCATTGTAGGAGGCCTGTAGTCATTTCATTGTGGTTATAATTTGTATTTTTCTGACGACAAATGATGTTGAGCACTTTCTCATGTGTTTATCGGCCATTCATGTATCTTCCTTTGTGAAGCGTCTGTTCGAGTCTTTTACCCAGTTTTTGGGAGGGTGTTTATCTTTTCATTACTGAGCTGCAAGAATTATTTATAGAACCTAGAAACCAGTCCTTCGCCAGATAGACATTTTGTGAGTATTTTCTTCCAGTTTATGCCTTGCTATTCATTTTTATAAATGCTGGCTTTTGACAGGCAGAAGTTTTTAATATTGAAGAACTCCAATTTATCTCATTTCTTTCATGGTTATTCCTTTCTGTTATTTTTCTAAGGAATACTTGATGACCCTTAAGTTAAGAAGGTATTCTACTATGTTTTACTCTAAAGTTTTATGCAATTTGTACAAGGATTGAGCTTCATTATTTTTCTTATGGGTAAGCAGTTATTCTTACCTGATCTGTTGAAAAGACTTTTCTTTCTCCACTTGCTTCTTTTAATGCCTTTGCTGGGAAAAAAAAATCCAAGTGTGGATCTTTTTCTGCCTCTTTGTTCTGCTCTATTGATCTATGTGCCAACCCTTATATTAGCATCACATTACCTTGATTCCTGTGTATTTACGATAAATCATGAACTCCAGTCGTGTAAATTTTCCAACATTGTTCTAGTTCAAGATTGATTATTTAGGTTCTTCGTTTTTCCATATAAATTTCAGAATCAATTTATCAATTTTCTAAAAAATATCTGCTGAGATTATGATTTGGGATACATTTATCTGTAGATCCATTTGGAGAGAATTAACATCTTAACAATATGGAGTCTTTCTATCTATGAACACTTAAGCCTTCTTTAATTTCTTCAACAACATTCTATTGTTTATTGTATAGAGGTCATTTGTTAAATTTATGCTTAAATATTACATATTGTGTGTGTGTGTGTGTGTATACACACACACATACACATATATATATGTATATATATATTTGATGTTACTATAAAAGGAATTGCTTTTTTTTTTTTTTTTTTTTAAGTAAGCTCTAAGCCCAGTATGGAGCTTGAACTCATGACCCTGGAATCAGGATGCTCCCTTGACCAAGCCAGCCAGGGGCCCCAATGGAATTGCTTTTTAAATTTATTTCCAATATTTTCCACTAGTATGTAAACATAGGATTGATATAAATTGACTTATTATTTCCTGTAGTTGTTTTTATTTTCCTTAGAACTTTCAATATAAGCATTTACTTCAATTCTGAAGAGAGTATTAATTCTTCCTTTCCAATTTTTATATTTCTATCTCTTTTTCTTGAATTATTTTAACAACCAGGACTGGTAGTACAATGTTACACAGACATGGTAGTAATTAGAATGGGCATCTTTCCATCCTTCTTGATCTAATATTGATCAAGATTTAATATTGATTTAATATTTCAGTAAAGATTAAAGTTAGCTGTAGATTTTTTACAAATGCCCTTTGTAAGAATGAGGAGGTTTCCTTCTATTGTTAATTTGTTGGGTGTTACAATGAGTGAATTTTTACTCTTGTCTAATGCTTTTCTTCACATATTTGAAAGCATCCCATGTCTGGAACTAGGAGGACATCATTTTCCCCAATTTTTTTTTCTTTCAAGATTTTATTTAAATTCTAGTTAGTTAACATATAGTGCAGTATTAGTTTCATGGGATAGAATTTGTGATTCATCAGTTGTATATAACACCCAGTGCTCATTACATCAAGTTCCCTCCTTAATGTCCATCGCTCAGTTACCCCATCCCCCAAGCCCCCTACCCTCCAGCAAACCTCAGTTTTTTCCCTATATTTACAAGTCTTTTGTGGTTTTCCTGCCTCTCTGTTTTTATCTTATTTTATTTTCCTTCCCTTCCCCTATGTTCACCTGTTTTGTTTTTTAAATTCCATATATGAGTGAAATCATATGGCATTTGTATTTTTCTAACTGACTTATTTTGCTTAGCATAAGACACTCTCATTCCATCCACAGCATTGCAAATGGCAAGATTTCATTCTTTTGATGGCTGCATAGTATTCCATTGTATGTATACATACCACATCTTCTTTATTCATTCATCAGTTGATGGACATCTGGGCTCTTTCCATAGTTTGGCTATTGTAGATAATGCTTCTATAAACATCAGCATACAGACGCCCTTTCAAATCAGTATTTCTGTATCCTTTGGGTAAATACCTAGTCATGCAATTGCTGAGTCATAGGGTAGTTCTATTTTTAATTTTTTGAGGAACCTCCATACTATTTTCCAGAGTGGCTACACCAGTTTGCATTCCCACTAAGAGTGCAGGGGGCTCTCCTTTCTCCACATCCTTGTCAACATCTGTTGTTTCCAGAGTCGTTAATTTAAGCCCTTCTGACCAGTGTGAGGTGGTATCTAATTGTGCTTTTGATATGTATTTCAAGGTAGGCCACAAAGCAGTACAGCCTAGATTCAAGGGGAAGGGAAACAGACTCTCCCTCCTGCTGGATGGATCAGCATACACAGACAAGATGGAAGGTTTAGTGTCAGCCATTGTTTGAGATTATCTATTATAGTTAGTATTATATTTTACAACCAGGATTCTAACCTGAGCTTATCAGATCCCTAGAGCCAGAGCCCTTCTTTTAAGCACACTTAGGGGAAACTGGAACTCTTTACATGAGTTATCATCACCAATAACTCCTCAGTTCACTATTGCCAGAAGGCTTTGGTTGCACACAATGACTAGAGCCAAGCCTTGACCCTCCTCAAGTCACTGCAGATCCCAGACAATATGGAAGATACTTTGAGCTTTCAATTCAAGCTGCTCAATTAATTTGCAATCCACTGGACAAAGTCCTTATTCCAATATCATCTCACTTGAGATACTAAAACTAAAACACACTGATATTACTTAATGACTTGGTTACTTGTGTTAGACCGTCTCATCTCTCTAGAATCCATGCTTCTTCATGTCAAAAAACTTGTCACTTGTTCATCACTATGTTTCTGTGCATAGAATAGTGTTGGGCACATGGTAAGTGTTCATGAAATCTTTGCTAAACAAATGATTCAACAAACAAAAAGTCCCCTTTCCTAAAAACTCTGACTCTACTGCTCTCAGAAGAAAGTTCTCGATATTTTCATACAATCTATGAGACTTCCCATGATCTCACTCCTGGTTATTTCTACGGTCTCATCTGTCTCAAATTCTCCCTTAATTATTAGGTTTACCCTTCCTTAGCCATCTACTATGGGCCAAGAATGTTTAATAAATTAGGTGTAAATCCTTGAGAGAATATTAAAGTAAATGTTATTATTCTGCAGAGGAGGAACTTAAAGTTTATAGAAGCAAGTCACTTTTCCAACTAAATGATAGAGTCATGATTTAAATCCATGTCCATTATCATCATGCCACAGAGCCTCCCCTCACACCTCCAAACACACTCAGCTATGTGCTTTTCCCTGAGCAGTCCACGCTTTCTCAGATTTTTGCACAAAACCATCCCCTTTCTCCTGAAAACCTATCTGAGTTACTTCTACTCATTTGAGTTAGGTCAAACACCAGATCTTCCAGAAGCCTTCCCTGTGTTTCCCCTTTGGCAGGCTGCATTGTGGTCCCTCTTGTGTCCTCCCAACATACTCTATGTCTTCTCTGTGACTGTATTTTCTATATTGTGCTGGCATCATCATGGTCTTGTCTGTCTTTCCCTGTTGTTTCCTTGAGAGTGGAAACCCCAGGTATTCACCTCCCCACAGTAACTTTCCAGGGTTGTACTGTCTAATGTGGTAGCTACCAGCTAAGTGTGTCAATTGATTATTTGCAATGTGGCTATGTAAAATAGAGATGTGCTGTAAAACATATACCAGATCTTAAAAACTTAGATGATTAATAAGAATATAAAATATTTTGTTAATAGTTTTTACATGGGATGCATATCAAAATGATAATAATTTGAATCTATTAGTTTAAATAAAATATATTATTAAAATTATTTGTGTCTACTTCTTACTTTTTTTTTTCTCTTTTAAGATTTTTAATTATTTGACAGACAGATCACAAGTAGGCAGAGAGGCAGGCAGAGAGAGAGGAGAAGGAGGCAGGCTCCCTGTTGAGCAGAGAGCCCAATGTGAGGCTCAATCCCAGGACCCTGAGATCATGACCCAAGCCGAAGGCAGAGGCTTTAACCACTGAGCCACCCAGGCGCCCCTACTTCTTACTTTTTTAATGTGGCTACTAAATGACATATATTTTGGGAGGGCACCAGTGTTCTAGCATTCTATCAGATAGAGAATTCTGAGTAAGCCTTTGCTAATGATGAAATGATTTGAAGGTATGTGCGAAATTATCTTTATAGATCATTTTTGTTTGTTTTTGGTTTGGGTTTTTGGTTTTCTCTATTAACTTTGGATAGGTCACTCCTGGAGAAGAGGGAGATGAAGGGTATGGGTCTCTTCTGTGTGTTCTTGTACTGTAGTTTGGGCTATTAATGGGCAGCAGCTTGTTGGGTCAATGGATAGGTATCTTACTAGTTGTGTTGCCATAGGCAAGGTACTAACTAACTAACCTCTCTGTGTCTCATTTTCTCAAAAATACAATGAGGATGATAATAAAATCTACCTCATAGGAATGTTGAAAGGATGTAATGAGTTAATTTCATGAGCCAGTTCACAGATCCATCTGCCTGGCAAGGAAGAAATGCTCAGCACATGTTAGCTTTAGGACTCCTGCTGTAGCTGTGTGACTCCTGGTGGTGAAAGGTAGAGAAAACATTTCACTAGATGCATGGCCACATTCTGTGGAAGCCCAGAGTGGAGAATGACTGTCTCTATGTCCTTGACAGTCAGAGACTCCTCAGTGTTAAGCTGTGGGGACAGCGGCAAGGTCTTAGGAGGCCAGGCTATCCCGAGGCTGAATAACAATCTGGTAACTCTTCCTGTCAGCTCTGGGGCCTTGACACACAGACAGTTCCCCTCCTCAGGGCACTGGGAACTGAGCATCTGGAGAGCAGCAAATTTAATTAACTTTAAGCAAGGGGAGCACAGCGGAAGAAATAATGGTCACAAGTTCCAAAGTTCCTAATTAAAATGCAGAAGGCACTGTGGGTCACACATACAACCCAGTAACCTCATTCATGGATTATGCCTTCCGTTTGAGTTTCCACAGTGCATCTATGCAAAACTGATCCTTCACGCAAAAAGGAAGACAAAAGGAAAGGAGCTAGATTGGGCTCTGTTAGCATTTAATGCATCTTTAAGCCCACAAGGGAACTCCTTCCTTCTTTGATCTCATGTAACGTGGCCTGGGCTTCCAAATGAAATGCCTTTCTATTCAGATCTATAAGGAGCTTTTCAGAGATCAAATATGTCTGTAGACTTGATTGTTCCAGGGGACTGATGGGATTTTAATGATATTTTCTGGCACTCATTTCTAGCTGAGTCGAGCTGGGGGGTACAAGCAGTCCCCAGGCAGGTCAAAGAGTAGAGGAGCTGGGTATTTTTATCCTACTGCCTTCCTAGAGATGTTCCAGCTCTGAATGCAACCCTGGTACAGAAAAGGCCCGGCTGACCTAGGCAGAAGGGTTATGATATACCTGGAAAGGACGTGGGTTTCAAAGTCAGGTAGACATGGTTTGGAAAGCCAGCCCTGTCACTTACAAGCTCTGTAACCTTGGAAACTGCTCCTCCTCTCCAATCCTCAGTTTTCTCACCTATAAAATGGATTCGATAATGACCTCATGGAGTCTGGGTGAGGGCTAAATGAGATACTAACTGTAACACTTCCAACACATGCTTGGCACACAGTAGGGACTCAAACATGATAGCTTTTGTTTTCTATTTGCTGCTAACAATAATAAGCCAGCCTGCTCCTATACTGTCCAGATCTTACAAAGAATCATACAAACCCTGGAATTTTTAAAGCTGCGCCAAATCAAGTGCTTAATACTCATTATGAGTATTAAGATGAGTTCTTAAAATAATAAAATAAAAAAGATGAGTTCTTTTATTTATTCAGCTATTCAGCTAAAAAAAACCCAATACCCTGCATTTATACATTAATGAAGCCTCTTGTGAGTACAGAAAACTGTACCAGCCTCTAGACAAAGGGAAGAGAGATATTAGCAGGCCTTCATCATAGAACTTAAAATCCTGTTGCTGAGAAAAATGATGTTTTCCTAATACTCTTTTTATATATTCTGAGCTATTAAAGCTTTTATAGTTGAGATATAAATTCTCAGGCTATTTGTTTAATTTTGAAATGCACCAAATGATAAGTGTAAAAAAACAAAAATCCCAGCCCTCACTCTTTAAAAATGTCACGTTACATAACTAATAAGGAAAACAGAGATGAGACAATTCTCACATGTCATTTCATTCTATTCACAGTGGAAACAAATTTAGTCTGAGTGAGCCTAAACACAAATACAGAAGTGTCTCAGCCAAGAAGAACTTAACTGCTGGAAAGGGGGAGAAACAGGAGTTTACAACTACCTAAATAATGACATCTGCCTAGGTTTGATGGCTTTTCCTTTCCTTCTTTCTAGGTTACATTTGCATAGACACAGAGGGAGTGGAGACATGTGTGATTCAATATACATGTCCTCCTAATCTGCTGCTTCCCATTATTTTTTTATAATTATAACAATAATAATGACAATAATAACAGTTATTCTTCTTGAATCCCCACAACAACCTTGTGGCTAAATAATCATCAAAACCAAATGGTCAGACAGCAACTTCTTCCTAGAAACATCATCCAAGGCAAGGGAAGCAAGGGCAAAAATGAGCTATTGGGACTTCATCAAGATCAAAAGCTTTTGCACAGCAAAGGAAACAGTCAACATAATCAAAAGACAACCGACAGAATGGGAGAAGAGATTTGCAAATGACATATCAGATAAAGGGCTAATATCCAAAATCTATAAAGAACTTATCAAACTCAACACCCAAAGAACAAATAGTCCAATCAAGAAATGGGCAGAGGACATGAACAGACATTTCTGCAAAGAAGACAACCAGATGGCCAAGAGACTCATGAAAAACTGCTCAACTTCACTCCGCGTCAGGGGAATACAAATCAGAACTACAACGGGATACCACCTCACACCAGTCAGAATGGCTAAAATAAACCAGTTGGGAAATGACAGGTGTCGGTGAGAATGCAGAGAAAGGGAAACCCTCCTACACTGTTGGTGGGAGTGCAAGCTCGTGCAACCACTCTGGAAACAGTATGAAGATTCCTCAGAAAGTTGAAAATAGAGCTACCCTATGACCCAGCAATTGCACTACTGGGTATTTACCCTAAAGATACAAATGTAGTGATCTGAAGGGGCACGTGCATCCGAATATTTATAGCAGCAATGTCCACAACAGCCAAACTATGGAAAGAGCCTAGATGTCCATCAACAGATGAATGGATAAAGATGTGGTATATCTGTATACAGTGGAATACTATGCAGCCATCAAAAAACTCTGAAATCTTGCCATTTGCAATGACGTGTATAGAACTAGAGGGTATTATGCTAAGTGAAATAATCAGAGAGGGACAGTTATCACATGATCCCACTGATATGAGGAATTTGAGAAACAAGACAGAGGATCATGGGGGAAAGAGGGAAAAATGAAACAAGATGAAACCAGAGAGGGAGATGATAAACCTTAAGAGACTTTTGGTCTCAGGAAATAAACTGAGGGTTGCTGGAGGGGTGGTGGGTGGGAGGGATACGGTGGTTGGGTGATGAACATTGGGGAGGGTATGTGCTATGGTGAGTGCTGTGAGTTGTGTAAGACTGATGATTCACAGACCTGTGCCCCTGAAACAAATAATACATTATATGTTAATAAAAATTTTTTTAATAAGAAATAAATAAATAAATGAATAAATCAAATCCAAATGGCCAGGAAGTGATGAAGGCAGAGTAGTGTGGGACTTTATCCTGTTGCATAAGATGCTTATGCTTGGCTTCTTAAAGTACCTACATGAGTATCAAATAGACAGGCAAATAGAAAACAGAACTACTTTTTTTCAGATTCCTAAATATGGAGAAGCTTAAAAATTGTTAGGGTTTTTATTTCAATTTGTATTTTTTAGAGAGAGAGAGAAAGAAACAGTGCAAGCTGGAGGTGGGGGGGGGGCAGAAAGAGTGAGGGAGAGAGAGCATTTCAAGCAGCCTCCGTGCTCAGCGTGGAGCTTGACACAGCTCCATCTCATGACCCTGAGATCATGACCTGAGCTCAATTCTGGAGCAGGATGCTCAACCGACTAAGCCACCCAGGCGCCCCAATAAATGTTGGTTATGAGGATGATTTTCTTATACTTTGGAGTCAGCAATGAGTCTCCAAGAATTATAAATTCAGTTCAGAGATTGGATTTTAGCAAATGCTCTGTGTGATACTGATCATTTTTACTGTCATTGTTTTTGGTGTTATTCTAAAACAGACCTACAGACTTTATATTATTATTACCATTATTATTGTTGTTAAATATACATGGTTATACCAAACATTGGGGGTGACAGAAGATGCATAGAATTCCGTATTTGTTCTTGAATGGATATCAAAACGTGCATGTGACATGAATGGTATCAGCTGAGTAGTAGCGTGAGCAGCCGGGGTTCATTTAACATCTACTCTTTGCAGATATAATCCTAAGAATTCTAAAATGCCTTTTTTTTTTTGAAACTTATACTTATTTATTTGAGAGAAAGAGAGTGAGAGAGAGTGTGTGTGTGTGCAACGAGAGGGAGACATAGACTCCCTGCTGAGCAGGAAGCCTGATGTGGACTTGAACCTGAGACTCCATGATCATCACCTGAGCCAAAGGCAGATGCTTAACCACTGAGCCACCCGGATGCTCCTAGAATGTCTTCACATTGTCTTGTTATAAGGGTTTTCTCATGCCCATTTCCTGGATGAGGAATCTGTAGCTCAGAAAAGCGATGTAACTCAGGCAAGTGGGTAATTTGGAGCCCCCTCCACTTGCCCACATGACACACCCCTAAGCTGCTGACTCAGAGTGAAGCCCCCCAGAGCTGTGCCCAGGGAACCCCTGTGGATTCTTAGGAACACACAAGAAGATTATATATGCATATGCAGCGGTCCTCTAGAACCTGGAGGGAATAAAGAAGTTTGGGTTATCACCATTGCACCTTTTATCAGAGTCTCGTACGTAGGCTCTACTTCACTAAGACAGCTTCCCTAAAAAAGAGGTTCAGCATTAGTGAAGTCTCATGTAGCAGATCCTCGACTGAGCTCCAGAAACAGAGCAGCTCCGGAACTCAGGAAGTAAGCTGACTCACGGTGCACAGACCACAGGAAGGGGTCTTACCCTCACTGCCATGTCACCCTGCCTCCTTGTGTTGCCTGCCCCTGGGGAGAAGTCTGCAGAGGGCCAGCCACATGTAGTAATCAAGAACATGGGCTCTGAAGGTGGACCGATCTGAGTTTCAGCCCCAGGCCTGATACTTACTGAGCATATCATCTTGAACAAGGGTTTAAATCTCTCAGCCTCCATTTTCTTATCTGTAAAATGGGGCCAATGGTGTTTCCTCCCTCAGGGTTTGCCAGGCTAAGAAGAGGAAGGCAGCTAAACCACAGGTACCACCACCCCTGGTCCACAAAGACCACTCATGGGCAGTAAGACTGAGAGGAGTATCTTTTATGGAAGAATGGTGTCCTCTGAGATACCAAAGCACAAACAAATGCCTGGTAAATAAACACTTAAAATTATGTGAAGAATTAAAATTGAAGGAGTAAAATGTCTGAAATAGGTTCATTTTTTTTTTTTTTTTCTTATTCATAGTAGGCTTTGCTGAGAGCCTCTGAAGATTCTTCAGGAGGAGGGCCAGGGAGGAGTGGGTATGTGTACTGGGAAGGGCGGTTTCTTTCATGGCAGGAGCTGTTGGTGCCCAGAACCACGCCTTGTGGGGGAAACCAGCTCAAGCAAGCTGGCAAAGCCCCTGAAAATCTAGCCGTTTTCCAAAGGATGGCAACAAACCCGAGAAAGGGACATAAACTTAAATAGCAAAGGAGGAGGCCCAAGAGGTTATAGAGTCACCACTAATGTTGAGCAAGTTTTCAGCAACTCTACCTGCGGTGCCCCCAGTATCTTCTCTTGCTAATAAGCTGTGTGGTGAAAACAAGGCTGTCAGCCAAATGTAGGGGAGAGTGAGCCAAATGTAAAATAATGATTCCATTCTTCTCCTAAAGGTACGCAGTCCTTTACAGTCATTGCATACCACGTTCTTTTGAGCCTGGGAGTTGACAGGTAACTTCAGAGGGAAGCAAAGGAGAGTAATTTGCTGAGTCTGTGAAGACTGTGGGTAGAGAAATATGCCTGGGCTGGGAGTGCCAAACTGTCCTGTGGCTCCAGCTAGCTGCAAAATCAAAGCACGACAGGCGTGAGCCCCTCCACCTCTGACTCGGGGTCTTTGCATTTGAGAAAAGGGGTTCTAAAGAGACACTGAGTGCCAGGAAGATGGGGGGCTGCTGTACCCTTATTCCCTGAGTAGCGCCTGACCTAGAGTAGGTATTGATAAATCAAATATGGCTGCTGACTGGAAGAGTTGGTAAGATCCTTTGCTTTGCTAAAGAGACGCCATTCTATGAGCCTATCCAAGAAACTACAACTCCAAGCCCAGCCACATGATTCTCTTGAGGAGATGATATTCCCTCCCCAAATCCAGGCTCCTGGTACATGCTGCCTCCTTCCAGGCAAAGAAACCCAGACCAGAGCTGAGTGAATCCCTCCCAGAATCCTGGGGCCCGGAGGGACTGCTGAACTGCCTTCCTTCTCTGAACTGCCGGCATGGCATCTCCCCAGAAGAACGCAGGGTATTTGGAGGAAGCCTGTCTGTCTGGGGGAGAGCAGTCCCACTGTCCTGCACCTTCGGTCCTACCTGGTACACTGTAGGAGCCCTGGGGAAGGGAAATGGGTGGCTTAGCCAGGGTAGTCTTGTGAACCCGAATCTCAGACAAGGTATCCACTCCTCAGAGTTCATTCGCTGTAAGCGGACAGCCAGGAGCTGAGCCTGCCACTGTAAAGTGCAAAGTCTGAGCTACCAACACCATTCTGTACTAAGAAACTGTATAATCTCCACCTGCACCCAAACTAGGCCTGCAGATCCCACGTCCCGCATGCAGTATTATTAGTAATGACCAATATCAACCGCCACTCACATGACCAGCTTACGACAGCTCACCCTCGAACAAGGTGGGGGTTAGGAGCGCTGACCCCCCCCCCCGACCGTAACTACTGAGCACATACTGCTGATCACAAGTCTTACTGATAACACAGCCAATTCTCATATATTTTCTATGATTTATGTATTACCTACAGCATTCTTGAATAAAGTAAGCTAGAGAAAAGAAAATGCTATTAAGGAAATCACGTATAGTTATAAAAAACAACCCACTATACGTGGACCCACACAGTTCAAACCCGTGTTGTTCAAGGCATCCGCTGACTACCCCAGGCACTGTTCTCGGCACGTAACATGTGTTAACACATTTAATCCACCATAACAATGCTGGGAGGCAGGGACTATTTCAAGCCCCTGTTCAGAAGTGAGTGAGGCACCCAGATTGGAAACTAACTCACCCAGGTTTACACAGTTCCTGAGAGAGCCTATAGGTGGTCAGGGTATTATTAAGCCCTTCCCTTATCCCAGGCCCAAGAGGTAGAAAATGGGGGGAGGTAGGTCATGGTTTTACAAAGGGCTCCCCTGGCTGTGGCTCACCAGAGTCAGGCTGAGGACTCCCAAGGCAGCTGCCTGTGGTTGGAGGGAAAAAGCCGCCAGGCACCCATCATCCTGGCTTTGGGGCTGCTGATCCCATATGTTAGTTCCCCTTCCTCCCTTGGGACCACATACCCTGTTCCTCCTCTCTATTTGCAGCCGCTGTGCCCTTTCATTTTGCCAAAAGGCGTCTCACTGATGAACGCAGGGCTGAGAGCAGGGCTGCCTGGGTAGTTTTCAAGAGTCCTACTGTCACTGGGGAGTGACTCTTTTCAAGAGTCCTACTGTCACTCCCTACTGTTGGAGGGAGGATTAGACCCCCAAGGGTGGACAGAAGGAGACAGGGTCTTCAGAATAACCCAGCCTGGTTCAGACTTACCTATGGTTTTTAAGTGCCTACCATGTACCAAACACAGTAGTAGCTCATCCACTCAGTCAAAACACATTTACTGAGCACCTATTCTGTTCCAGATGTCAAACTGGTTATTCAATATTCACTAATTTTTGAAAAATACCATTGGTCATCTATAAATATTAGGGCCAGTAACAGACATTGTGAGCATGAATTGTAATGGTTATGATAAAAATAATATATTTTTAAAGATTTTATTTATTTATTTGACAGAGGGTGAGCGAGTATAAGCAGGGGGAACTGCAGGCAGACGGAGAGGGAGAAGCAGGCTCTCCACTGAGCAGAGAGCCCCATGCAGGGCTCCATCCCAGGACCCTGAGATCATGACCTGAGCCAAAGGCAGACACTTAACCGACTGAGCCACCCAAGCGCCCCAACATAATAATGACTAAAAACTTAAATAATTGCTCTAAGCACATTACATTTAGTACCTCATTTAAACCTCACGACTAATGAGAGAGGTACTGTCATTGTTCCCGTTTCACAGATCATGAAAACGACACCCAAGGAGGTTCAGTAAATCAGCCAGAATTGCATTAATGGCAACTGTTAGATCTTGGATACAAAGTTAACTAAAAGCCAGCCCTGGCCTGATGGAAGGTTCAGGAACCATAAATTATTCACCCCTTTGCAACAATGTTGTGTGAGATAAGTAGTATTATTTTTTCTATAGTGCATCGCCTATGTTTAATTTCAGTTCTAAGTGCTCAGTGGGCAAACTACATATGAAGCCCACATTTTTTAAAATAGGTCATGAACTATATGGCACAGCAATTTTTCATCAGCTATTCAACGAAACAGGGCCATTTTCCAATGCCTAGGTTATACATGAAAGCATACCCAATCCACTTAAAATGATTCCATTTCAGGGGCGCCTGGATGGCTCCGTGGGTTAAGCCTCTGCCTTTGGCTCAGGTCATGATCCCAGAGTCCTGGCATTGAGCCCCGCATCAGGCTCTCTGCTCAGCAGGGAGTCTGCTTCTTCTTCTTCTCTCTCTGCCTGCCTCTCTGCCTACTTGTGAGCTCTCTCTCTCTGTCAAATAAATAAATAAAATCTTAAAAAAAAAAAAAGATTCCATTTCACTTGAAAGTGAGAGTCAAAGAGACACACTCAGATCCCATTGCTAGCAAGTGGCAAACCTAGTCCATGCTTTTACCAAACTGCACTTGCAAAGGGAAAGCTGCTTGTCTTCTAAGGTATCTCTAATGCTAATTGTAAGCCTGCTGATTAGGATTCCATGGGGAAGGCAAGTACTGATTCTTAGCAGCCTCAGCATGCATTTCAGAGTTGTCTGACCAAATCTGAAAAACTGCCAAAGCCAAACCCTTGCTTTGGCTTCCTGTGCAAATACCAGAGAAGAAGGATGTGTCTGCTGGGGGATGGAGATTTAGGATCTGCCTGGGGTGCAGGTTGGATCCCTGAGGTAGAATACTCCAAGTATAATGGAGAAACGTGCATCTGTGCAGTAATTTGCAAAGAAGGAAATGGAAACATTCTATATGAGTAAGTTTCAGACTGGCAAGTTACTAAGGAAGTTTGGCAAACTTCAGAGATACTCTTTTCTGTTGAGAGAGATCATCGATATTGGATATACTCCTGACCTGCCTTCTAGGTGCCTTAACCAAAGACACAATTTTTGAATGGACAGACTTGTCCCCTGAGATACATATGGCTGGCAATGAGAAAGCAGATGTACACGTCAAGTTGTGACATTGGGCAAATCATTTTAGCTTTCTAGCTCTCAGGTCCCCAATTTTTTAAGAAGGGAAAACATATAAAAATTAATCTTTATAGGGGCACCTGGGTGGCTCAGTCGGTTAAGCATCTGCCTTTGGCTCAGGTCACGATCCCCTGCTCAGCAGGGAGTCTGCTTCTCCCTCCTCCTGCTCTTGTGCTCTCATTCATTCTTTCTCTCTCTCTCAAATAAAATCTTTTAAAAATTAATCTTTCTATAATCTTTTTTGGAGCCATGGGCCCCTCTGAAAGTAATATGTCTGGATCCTCTCCCCAGAAATATGTAAATTTTTTCGTACATAAATTCACAGATCTCCTAAAATCCCCATAATGGGTCCCCAAATGCCTATTGATCCCAAGTTTAAAGATTCAGGTCTAAATTTATCTCTATAGTCAATTTCAGAAAAAATGTCTTATTTTTAACAATCACAAAGCTTGAGATTTCTCATTTATGTAGGCAGCATCTATCCTTGCTCTCCCACTGCCAAGTGACTGTGCGGCTTATGGCAAAGTCTAAAGGAAGTCTTCAGGATTAACAGAGGTGTGCCCAAGGCTAGCAAAGAGCCTAGATTCTTCAGAACTTCCCTTAAATATTTAACTTTGCAAAGGGATCAGTGGGAAGAGCTGCTCTAGCAGGCTCAGAGAGGGTGTAGGATTACTAACCCATTAACTTCTAGGGGTAAGGTTCTCCTTGATGCCAATTGATTGTTGCCAGGAGAATGTAATTGACTACTATCTCCCAACATTCCTGAAGCATTTAATTTTGATAATTTCTACTACACAAGCAGGTATCTTTTTTTGGCTTTCTGTCAACTAATATTACTTGAGTAATTACTACATGCAAGTAACTGGGAAATACAAAGATGATTCATTCAACCACTTTTTCTGAGTTCATTTCTTATTTGCTTCATTGATAATCCCAAAATTATTTACACCCTTGAAAATATTATTTGCCAGTTGCTGCTTCTTCTGGTTCTTCTCACGTTGTCCTGTTTCCATGTATGTTTCATGCATGTAAGTGTGTACATGTGTGTATTTAGCTGTGAATTCATTTTCCTTGCTAATTCATCTGGAGAAATTTGAGGAGAGCTTGATTTGAGGTTACATTCCTTCAAAGAAAAGGTGCATTTCTTCTTGTAAGTACCTGGGGATATTAAAAATTTGGGACTTCTATAATCACATTCTCCTTTTGAGGTTTTTTTTTTTTTACCCTACAAACAATGTGAATTTCATTAAAAACTCACAAAAGAAACAACATGGAATTATGCAATCTGAGAGAAATGTTTTCATACACTGTTTATCTCCTTCATTCAGTGCTGTTCCATCCTGAGCAGTGGGTTTATTTTTCATTCTTTCTTCATTTGAAGCTATTGCCCTTTGCGGCTAGGAGGGGGGTGGTTCCAAGATTGGCGACCTCATATTAGATCTCCAAGTGCAGATGGGTTGTAGGCGTTGTCACCTGTCTCTTCTGCAATCCTGAAAATGGAAGCATGCAATCACCATTTTTTTGGAGATGCCTTCTGGGATTACTCCTTATTGAGCAACTACAATGTGCCAGAAATTGTGTGGGACACACCAAACCCATATTTCTTTCATCTTCACAAATGAAATGTTTACTGTCCACATTTTTTCAGAGAAGCAAATGAGATCCATCAGATGCAGATATCTTTGAGGAATTCACTAGCAAGTCATTTCTTGGCAGCTCTGAATGTGCTACTGTATCCCATGTCCCCATGTTTACCTTTGCTTTTCCTCTCTTCCTCTCTATGGTGTCCTCATGTCATATGGTCTTAGTTCACTTATAATTACTTCAGCTTAGGAAGGGATATGTTGCACATTTGCATGGATGCCTAAGTTTTCACCAACACCTCCAGAAGTGTGACATCTCATTTTTTTTTTAAAAAACCATGATCCAGAATGGACTTCCCCAAGCATTTCATTTTATTTTATTTTTTAAAGATTTTATTTATTTGACAGACAGAGATCACAAGTAGGCAGAGAGGCAGGCGGAGGCAGGGGGAGAAGCAGGCTCCCTGCTGAGCAGAGAGCCCAACTCGGGACTTGATCCCAGGACCCTGGGATCATGACCTGAGCCAAAGGCAGCGGCTTAAACGACTGAGCCACCCAGGCACCCCTTCCCCAAGCATTTTAATCATTCTTATCATCTATACAAGAGCAAGCCTACTTGAATTTATAGTCTTGGACCAGAAGCATCACCAGCCCCTGGAAGGTTATTGGAAACGCAAATTCTTGAGGCCTGTTCCTGACCTACCACATCAGAATTTCTTGGGCACAAGCCCAGGAATCTGTGTTTTAACAAGCCTTCCAGGGAAAAAGGAGAAGTCATGTCAGGTGGAGAAAAGTTTAAGTAAAGACCAAGCCTGGAAAAGGTGATAGGACAGGAGAGTAATAAGTCATCCAGTTTGGCAAGATCTTCTCTCTGGCAAGGCCAGATCATCGATGAGTGGACAATTCAGTATGTTCTCCTTCAGTCTCTTCATGTTCTATCAGAAAATGGAAAGTAATGGAGACAGAGCAGCCTTGGGGCAAAGCAATGAGTTCTTTCCTAAGACCGGAGGCAGTAACATGGAACGCTGCCATTGTGGCCTGCAGAAGGAATGAGGAGGACCCACAGAGGCAGATGCTAATATTAGCCCAAAGCCTGGAATCCTACTGATGCATTCTACCGCCCTGTGTTGGCAAGGGAGTGGCGGAAATATATTTTCACAATTAGAATCAGAAGGCTGTCGGAGTAGCTTGCCAAGTGCACAGATGCAGGGGTGTTAATTATTCTCGTGGACAAAGCACCGGAGAACTTCGTGTGAATTATTAAAATGCTGTGTTCACTTATTGTATTTCAACGTCAATTGACTAGATTTCATGGATCTTTACTTTGGGACTAAATAATAAAATTTCTACTTATTTCCCGCCTCACAGAGCTGTGATTGCCATGGCCTTTATTGAATTAGATAGTATAGAAATTTGGAATGGCAATATGTCGGCACAAATACAGATACTGAGGATTTTTAGAAATAGATGGACGAGCAAAGAGGGGTTAAGTTTGCGTCAATGACTGTTCCTTAAGGAAATAACGTCATCAATGTCCCCAAGAAGTGCTATCCCGATGCACTAATTATACAATGACAAATAAAAGCACTCACGACATTAAAAGAAGATCTTCCTAGAAGAAAGATAGGGACATGGGATGTGGTGACATGTTCAGAGCTGCCAAGAAATGACTTGTTGATGAATTCCTCATAGATACCTGCATGTAATCAATCTCATTTGCTCCACTGAAAAATGTGGACAGTAAACATCTAGTTTGTGAAGATTAAAGAAATATGGGCTTAAAGTATCTTAAAAATCACAATTTCTGGTATATGCTAGTTGCTCAATAAATGGACATTTTTGTTCTTGTTAGTGAATCAGATGTGACCAACCAGGAGCCAGACACAGATAACAGGGACGATTGTCTATTGCTTTAATCTGCCCCGTGCCTGGTCCTCCTTCTCCTGCTCATTACTTGTCAGCTCTAATTTGGAGATGATTCTTTCTGAATGACATAGTTTGGCAGAGGGTGATGGGGTGGGGGTGGAGTCAGGTCCTGGTCCTTCCCCTGTTGAGAGGCCTCATAGACCAGCCTAGGACAATGGGAAGCTTACTTGTTAGTAAGGCCTGTGAATAAAATAGACATTAGTTACTGCTTTTGTCCTTTCCAAGCAGTTTAAGTGGTTCAGCCTACTATTTGCAGCCCAAATATTCCTAAACAATTATCTGTCTCACAATGTTGTAGAAGGATTAATGTATATAAAGTACTAAAAGCGTGCCCTGGTATACACTCAACAAACATGAGTTACCATACTTCCTCCGTAAGGTACACGTTTTTCACATTTTAAATGTCTCTGAAAATAGAAAAAGGTTTACAGTAGACAATTAATGTGGTATTGTTTCCTTTTTTTCTGAGAGGATGGTATTAAATAGCTTTTTTTATAGCTAGGAGTATTTAAAACTTGACTTAATCTAGTACCGCTATTAACCTATGGAATTAACAAGGATTCACTCCATATTAATTGGCAAGTTTACTAAATTAAGCTCATTAATAGTCACCTTCTTTCAAAAGGATTTTTCTTGTTTTGTTTTTGCATTTGGGTTTTTAGTAACTGAAACAAAAGTAGCCTGCTTTTAATAAGAGACTATTTTATACAGCTAACATTTTAGATGCATGATAAAGACAAAATAGAAATAAACCCTGTCGAACCCTTCAAAGTTTGTAAATTTAAGCCATTTATGCAGAAACCAGTTATTACCAATGTGGGAGTTAACAAAAGAGCTTTTTTCATGTGTCTTGTTAGAGAATCGGGGTTCAAGTTACTTTTCCAAGATATCTGGGCTTGTCCCTATTAAGCCTCTCTGTGCCAACCAGAAGTGAAGGACTTACTGTCCCCAAAGCTTGCCATCCACCAGCCGCACCTTTACTCTTATCATAAGAAAATGGCTTCTCTAAGTAGAATTAGGAGCATATAATCATTTTCACAAAACTTCAACATCTACTGTTTGAGTGCCTAATATATTTCAGGAATTGTTCTAGGTCTGTGGTTTAAAACCCATTAGTGGGTCACAGCCAACATTCTTAAAAAGAAATAGAATAAAAAAGAAGAGAAAATATCATAGTGCTTCACAGATAGTAAGAATATTGCCTTGTGACTTTTTTTTCAATTTTATATAACCCCTTAATTGTAGGTTCAGGGTGTTACTGTGGAATGTGGTTAAAACATCTAAGTGGCCCTGTTCTGGAAGCTGCTGGTTTGACAGGAAAAGAAGGACTGCCCGTTCACACAGGGGATTCATCCTGGTGGGGAAGGCAGACAGAAAGCAACAAGCAAACAAAGAATAAGTCTGAAAAGGATAAAAACTGTGAAGAAAAACTGCAGGATAAGGTGTGGAGTGATGAGGCTCAAGTCACCTGTGTTAGATCATGGGCAGGAAGGGCTCTCTGATAAGGTGACATCTGAGCAGATTCTGAAGGAAGTGAGAGAGTAAGCTGTTTTGATATGGAGGGAAAGTTGCTGCAGGCAAGGTTCAGCAGGTGCAAAGGTCATGAGGCAGAGGTAACCAGAATACCTCTGTTACTATTCTAAAAACAGAACAGGAAGGAGGCCAAGGGGCTGGAATGGAGGGTGTGAGGGGCATGGCGGTAGAAGCAGTCATAAAGGTCACCAAGAGCCAGGACTATAGACTTTATGGTCCACGGAAATGACTTTGGCTTTATCATGTGCCATGAGGAGACTTGAGAAGGCTGTCCAACACAACTGAGGATAAGAGCCATTCCAGGATCCTCTCTGCCTGAGACACTGGATATCAACGCTCCTCATCGGATTCTTACTGCCTCCCCTTGGGTGCATCAGTCCACATCCAGGTTGCCAATTACTCAAAAGTGCTTTCTGTCTGTGTGTAAGAGCGTGGCTACAGAGACAGACAGATGTAGAAGCAGATGTTGACCTATCTCCATCCCTGTGCCTAAAACACAGTGCCGGGCATGTAATAAGCTTGGTCAATATCTGATGGATTGTTCTCTAGATCTACTACAAAGAGAACCATAGAATGTCTGCAGGTACTGACCTCTTCTGGCTCAGGACCACACACTGTGGACAACAGTAACATTGACTCACACCTGCTCTGTGTCAGGGGTGGTTCACGTGTTATGCTCTCCATGAACAGACTTCCTGTGTCCTGACCCCTCTCTCCTCATGGCTGCCTGGAGACTTGTCCTGCCTCAGAGCCCCATGGCTTCCCTTACTATGACACACAACATAACATACACATACAATGGCAAAAGCATTAGTAATTAATGGGATTTTTTTTTAATTCATTTGAGAGAGAGAGAGAGCACAAGCAGTGAGGAACAGCAGACAGAGGGAGAGGGAGAAGCAGACTCCTCGCTGAGCAGGGAGCCTGATGTGGGCCTCGATCCCAGGACCCTGGAATCCTGACCCGAACTGAATGCAGACACTTAACCATCTGAGCCACCCCGGTACCCCAATTAATGGGATTTTTACAGAAGGATTCCTAAAGCGCTACACCCTATTACCTACCATCAAATTTAAAGTAAGGCCACCAGGCAGCATCGTGGTTCTCTAAGTTTTCTCTGTTTGCCTGCCCTGTAGCTGGACGTCTACCCTTAATTCCCTTCTCCCTGTGGCTCCCGAAATGTCCATCTCATTGGCCCTGGCAATCCCAGTCTTCCCCTCAGAGTTCTTACTCGATTCAAACAACAAAAACCCAGCAGTGAATCTACGTGGTTTTCCTTATAAGCCACAAGCAAATGCAGGCCACACTTGCAGGGTCCCTGCAGGGCTGGCCTTCTTATCCACCAGAAAGCAGAGAATGCAGGAGGCATATCAGAGCTGCTGCAGGCAAGTGGCAAAGCTGGGTCTGAATGCTCATCATTCCCTCCCCTAAGCCTGTGCTCCAGGCATCAGGCATGCCTCTCCGAGCCCATGCAGAGTGAGCAAGGAGACGGTTCCAGCCGCTGAGGAATGTTCGGAAAACTGCTCACGCAGCACTTCCTCACTCTGGAAACCTTACTCTTCTCTTCTGGGACCCGATGATTTGCCGAACCTTATGCAAGCCATTACTCTTCTGAATTTTCCATCTATGACAACTGGACTTCACCAACACGTTTGAGATGAACTAGTAAATGATTAAAAGGAGGCTGTACAGAACAACAAAATCAAAGTATGTGTTTTCAAACCCTCAGGGGGTTGTGATTCAAACCCTGATCCCAATACTATAGAGCAGGTTTTCCCTCTTTACTTCCTTCTCTCCTAACCTCCACAACTCTACTCTCCTCACTCTGGTTATTTTCCCTCAAGGCTCTGCGGAGGCTCGCATAAAACTAATTCCGGCCCGTGAAGCCTGTGGGCTGTCCGAGTGTGAAGACAGCCGTGTGTCACACTGGTATTACTGCGGATGAGCAGTCGGGGGTAGCATATCCACACCCAGGAAGTTCATGAGATGGTCCAAACGGAAACCATAGTAGAATGGCCAACAGACGGGATCGAAGTCGGAATCCCCCAGTCAACCAAAGACTGCAAAATCTGGAAGCAAAAGACGCCTAGGGTGTGGGGAGGGGGCCAGGTCGCCTGGTGCCAATGGATCTCTCTGGAACAGAAGGAGAAACCAGAGGTGGGGGGGACTTGCCTTTGTGGAATATTTATTGCCTCCTGAACTACTCTTCCAAGTACCTCGCTTATCATTAAACATTAATTTCCAGGCGCCTGGGTGGCTCAGTGGGTTAAGCCTCTGCCTTCAGCTCAGGTCATGATTTCAGGGTCCTGGGATCGAGTCCCGCATTGGGCTCTCTGCTCAGCAGGGAGCCTGCTTCTTCCTTTCTCTCTCTACCTGCCTCTCTGCCTACTGTGATCTCTGTCAAATAAATAAATAAAATAAATAAAATCTTTTTAAAAAAAAACAAACATTAATTTCCATAGAAACTGGAGCTTTCAGTGCTTGTAGCTGTGGCAATTAAAGGCAGTTTTGGCTAGGCAGCTCTGACTTCCCAGCACGACTCTGTGAGCTCTGTGGCCTTTCCTCAACAGAGAACTTCACTCATTTATAAGCCATGTTATTTTTCTGGGAAACACAAGATGAAGCCTGCCCCAGTGCAAGAACCAGGGTCAGACCTGTAAACGTAATTCCGGTAATAAACAAACTGTAATTGTCAAGAGGAAACTGCATTATTGATGAAGCCCCTCCCCCTTTTAATCCCCCAAGTAGGCATCTTGTTCTCTCTGGAAGGATGCTTTTTGGTTTTTTAGCTAGCTGAGCTGTAACTGAAAGTGTGAAGAAAAACAGCAACGGATACTCCCGTCTGGGTGGCATTAATATTCAAAAGGGCCGCCCATGACTTAGAAGTCTGGTCTCCTTCCTAGCGGCCATTGCTCTCCCAGGAAGGGATTAGACGTTACATGTGACAGGCACAGGAACAGAGAGGTGACTTTGTTAGAGTCACAAAGTGACCCAGGGACTGCACGGGGACCAGGTGTCTCATCTCAGAACCCAAGCAGCCTTCCTTATTCGTGTCTTATCTGGCAATCTCCACTATCGTCACCACTTCATGTTTTATAATAAGCAAAACACGGAAGGCTTTTTGATCTCATGTGTCACTCGAGGCTCTGAAAGATGATGCACCTGCCAGAGAGAACCCAGGACAGGTGGAATGAGTACCTTCAGTGAGAGATTGTCTTTGCCTCCATGGAGGCTGTTGATTCTCAATTACCCCCTATAAACAGAGGGGAACAGATCATAAAAACACAAGATAATCAGAAAATCATTAATAGTGTACAGAGATCTGTCTCCACAGATATTTCGCTGCAGCATTTTCACAAGGCAAACCTTATCTCTTTTCTCTCAAGTGATTCTAGAACTTAATAGAAAGGCAGCAAGTCTTCAAAAAAAAAAAAAAAAAACTAGACTAAGCTGCCAAATATGACAAAAGACGACACTGTTACAAATTGTACGCTTGTAGGAGGATGGGCCTGTGTGACAGCCTGGCTGGGAGGGGAGGCCCCAGGCTAGTGGGACCAAGGCTGGGATATCTGAGAGGCCTTGTCGGAGGCACCAGAGGCATGGAGAGTAGACAAGAACGCACACCAAACTCAGATACAAACCCAGTAAGATGGATGCCTAATTACAGAGAATATATGAGACTGATTCATCGGGTAGAAAACACCAGACTGGACAGATCAGAAATCTTACTGAGAACAGCATGGAGCCCACCAGAGACATTCACATCTGAGACTCAGCCCTTGCAGTTTCTATCTGGGTGACATTGGGTGACACTGGGGAGATCACTGTCCTGAGCCTTGGCTTCTCCTTGTGGCTGTTATGAGGAGGACATGAGTTAACATGCAAGAATGATGTAACGTAACTTTCGGCATGTAATATGCCCTTGATACACATTCACAAATATTCTTATTGTTGTGGTTGATACTCCTGCCATCTTAATGCAAAAGGTGTTTTTTTCCATTTTTTTAAGTGCAGGCTACACTTAGGGACTTTCTCCCAAAGAGTACAATATGAAAAGAGGGGGAAGAGTAGCCTTACAGTAGAGAAACTTGACAAACACTCTCAGCCAGGTGCTCAAGGTCAGCTTCGACAGTGGAAGCCACACTGATAGTATGTACCCTTGATATGATGTGGTGAAATGGCTCTTTACCTCTGTGCTATTCTTTGAAAAATCCCATAACTCCAGGCCCACCGTTAGCAACACATCAAGCAACTCTCAAAGGGGCGTTCTAGTAAATATCAGACCCTCAAAACTATCCAGATCACCAAAAACAAGGAAAGTCTGCGAAACAGTCACAACCCAGAGAAGCCTAAGGAGACATGACAATTAAGTGTGATGTAGTGTCCTGAATAGAATCCTGGACCCAGAAAAGGACATCAGGGAGAAAAACTAATAAGATCCAAATAAAGTCTGATGTCTAGTTAACAGTAACATTAGTACTGGTTCATTGGCTGTGATTAAGGTGTCATGCTAAAGTAAAATGCTAATAGTAGGGGAAATGGAGTGCAAAGTGTACTGTGTTTGCAATTTTTCTATAAACCCATTCTTTAAAAAAAAAAAAAAAAAGTTATTGCATCACAAAGCAGACTCAGACCTCTAAAGACAGAGGAAGAACGTGCTTGCCAGACAAGTGGGGACAGAGGATGGGCAGAAGGGGTGCAGGGGAGGGGGAGACCCAGGCTTCCAGCTATGGCATAAAAGGCCCAACATAGGGAACATGGTCAGGGATACAGGGATGGCGTCGTGTGGTGGCAGATGGGAGCCACACGTGTGGTGAGCACAGCATAACACACAGCAGAGGTGAGTCACTATTGTTGGACCCTGACATTAATGTAACACTGCATGTCAACTACGCTCAGATTTAAAAAAAAAATTTTAAGGTTATTTAAATAAATAAGGAGGCTACCATGCCACTTGGCACAAGGGGTGTTTCAGGTAGCTCTTTACACATCAGAAGGGAGAAAAGGCACAGTGTAGACCTCACAGCCTCTGAAATCCAACATTAAACTCATGTGGGGCCATTTCCCCACTTGAAAAGCCCTCAGAACCACTTTTTTTTTTTTTTTTGACATATCTAGTTTCTTAATGGTTGCCATCTTACCCCTCCTGTTGTGGAGTCTCACCCCTAAAGGCCATCTCCCGATACCAGCTTTCTCCTCCTTGCTCCTCTCCCCTCCTTGCTAAGACACCTCTATAACTCACATCTTTTCTTTCTAAATGTGTGGCAGGGAAGCCGCAAGCGGGGAATCAATGCAACCCACAGGGGATTGCACACAGGCTTGTGCTAAAGCTCAGTTATTTTCCTGAGGGAGCAACTTGAGAAATTGAACTACTATTTACTGACTGCACAGTCAATGCCTGACAGCAGTCTAATCATTTTTGCAAAGCAATTTCATGTCATCCTCTCGAACAGGCTACAAACAAGTTACTATTAATATCCCCATTTCGCAGACAAGTAAATTGAGGCACAGATTATTTAAGCGACTTGTGCAAGGTCAGACACAAATAACAGACTGAAACATTATAAAGATAGAATAAAACTCAAAACAAATCCATTGTGTATCCACAACCCAATAAGAAGGAAACTCAGCAAATGTCCCCACCTCTGCACAGAAAGTTGGACATAAAATCAATGAAGATAGAACGATAGGCCTCGAATCAGCTGCCCCCTCATCTCCAATGTGTGATTCTTAATTTGGAGCCTTTCTGAAAAGTCAGGATGCAGCTGCTTATAAAGATAAAAATGCGGGGCACCTGGGTGGCTCAGTGGGTTAAGCCTCTGCCTTCGGCTCAGGTCTCAAGGTCCTGGGATCCAGCCCTGCATCCAGCTCTCTGCTCAGCGGGGAGCCTGCTTCCCTTCTTCTCTCTCTGCCTGCCTCTCTGCCTACTTGTGATCTCTGTCTGTCAAATAAATAAATAAAATCTTTAAAAAAAAAAAAAAAAAATAAAAAACGTATCATTACTATTTGATCTCTCTTTTTTTTTTTTTTTAGCAATTTATTAGCAATTTACAACAGATATTTCTGACCTCCACTTCATCTCCAAAACTCAGTCACCAATTGCCCTTTTCTGTCCTCCACTTTAGGCCCAGCCTGGGTTTGGAACTGGAAACTGAACAGCAATGGGCTGCATGTACCATCCACCTTCATCACCTTCTCACTCAAAAGAACCCCAAACTGGGACGTCTAGGTGGCTCAGTCAGTTAGGCAAGCTGCCTTCAGCTCAGGTCATGATCCCAGGGTCCTGGGATGGAGTCCCATATGGGGCTCCTTGCTCAGCAGGGAGCCTGCTTCTCTCTTCACCTCTGCCTGCCACTCTGCGTGCTTATTTGTGCTGTCTCTCTCCCTGACAAATAAACAAATAAATAAAATATTTTTTAAAAATAAAATAAAAAAAGAGCCCGAAACTTAATGGATTGATTTTCCCACTCTGTCAGACTCTCCCTAGTTTCAAAACAGCCTTTTGTTAATGTTTTGAATCCCTCCAGACTGGGTAATTCTCATCCAAGCCGTCTTATTCCACAAGTGAAATGTTTACCTAAGGCGTGCTTGAAAGTAACAAGGACAGCCATAACCATGGTCAGGTTTACCGAGCTACCTGGATGGGAGCTTTACAAAACACAGGCTATTTTCTGCTAAAAATGATGATCCAGTAAGGGCTGCTTATTTCCATTTTTAGAGTTGAATAAACAGGCTGAGAGAGGTTAACAACTTGCAGAGTCACAAAGCGAGAAAGTGCAGGAGTGACTGAGCATAACTTCACCTGCTCCAAAGCCTGAGCATTTCCCGCTTGTGATCCTTCCTCACTGCGCATGCCCCCCGGCTCTTCTCTCTTCCCAGCCTCACACATGCCCTCTCTCCTGGTTCCTTGAAACGCCCTTTTCTCTTATACATTCTCTCAAATCCAGGGTGTCACCTTTCTCATGTGAGGAAAATCCCCACCTGAGGCAAAGAAGACCACGGGAAGGGAGGAGGCAGGTGGGGGAGGGGGCGCTGCCCGTGGGGCTGCCCCCGCCTCCCCCAGCTCCCCAACACCTGCGCTTCTCCCCGGAGCCTTGGGAGAAAATCCTCCTCCTTGTGTCCTTCAGGAGCTGAGCATCATGTGGCAAGCCAGAGAACCTCTGTGAGCCTTAGTTATCACTCCTCCAAGTGAACAGAATGCTGGCTGTCCTGTCTACCTAACACGTGTGAAATCTACGCTGATCATTTTGGCAGAAGCTTGCCATATGTAACTGCATTTTTATTTATTTGTTTTTGAAGATTTTATTTATTTGCCAGAGGGAGAGAGAGAAAGAGCACAAGGAGGGGGAGTAGCAGGCAGAGGTGGAGGGAGAAGCAGACTCTCCGCTGAGCAGGGGGCCTGATGTGGGGCTCGATCTTGAGCCAAAGCCAGACAGTTAACCGACCGAGCCACCCAGGTGCCCCTGTAACTGCATTTTTAAAAAAGTTTTACGGTCAACAAACATCAACTGTGCGATTTCCACGTAACAAGCACTAGGCTGAGGGCCACACGTCACAATTTTAACATTCATAGCAATCATCAGGTCCCAAGTAGTACTGATGAGATCCCCGTGGCTCAAAGAAGGCAAAGGACTTAAAGAGTATTATCAGAAAAGAGCAGATATATCGTATATAAAACAGGCTGAGGTAGTTTTTAAATTGTGAGGAATGAGACCAAGAAATCTGAACTTGAATACATGGATGGGTTTCAGATTCAGAAATTCCTGTAAGAACCATTATGCTAGCTAGGAACGTACCTAAAAATAGCTCATTATCCTTCTGGATTGCATAAAGAGCTTTCAACCTAGGATTACAGCTTGTGATCACCTCTCTGTTAGCTGGTCACACCTCGCTGTGAGCTCTTGCCGCATAACCTTATGCATCTCCTAAGCCCCTAACATAGCACCTCAATGGAATGAAATGGAATCTTCTTGGGCAAGGATAAAGACAATATGGTCATTAAAATCTTACCCACCCTTTCTTTTTAAGTTTTTTATTTTAACTCTAGTGTAGTGAAATAGGTGATGAGGATTAAAGAGTACATATATCACGATAAGCACGGAGTAATGTATAGAATTGATGAATCACTGTATAGTACACCCAAAAATTTCACCCGTTCTCTGGTGCAGACACAAGTGAAAATCTCCAAAGAAGAGGATCCGTATCACTGATCTCTGGAGAGGATGATACTAACATTACTGATGTTATAATTAATAACAGTTCTGATGCAATAAAAATGAAATTGTGTTCTTGGAAGTTATGAGATATTTGTTAAGGTCATTAATTAAGGTCATTAAGGTTGAACATAATACTAACAACTAACATTTATCAGCCAAAGAATCGTGCAAAGTATTTTTTACTGTGTATTTTTTTTTTCATTTTCTCTCTACTCTGGTCCTAGGGGAATCATAACATCTGGCTAAGGACATCACTACTGGGTGGATTATATGCAGTTTATACTATTAGTGTCTATAGATCATAGATGAGAAAAATGAGCCTTAGAGAGTTGAAACCATTTGCCAAAGTTTATATATCTAGCGAACTGCAGATCTAGAATGAGAATTCATGTCAAGATCAAGTTTAGAGTCTGAACTTGGACCTCCATGCCCCCAGCCTCCTTTTTAGGTGTGAAGCCCAGTTCAAGGCAGGTGGGCCTGAGCTCCACCCTTAGCAGCGAAGAAGAAAAGCCTGGAAACCAGCACTCATCACTCAGCTTATTGCCTCCCCTTCTCTGGTGCCCTTTCCATCAAGTTCAAAACATTCTCTTCATACTGGGCTGTTAACTTTTTTCTAACTTCCTCTTCTTTATAGAATTTATTTTTTTTTTAAGATTTTATTTATTTATTTGACAGATAGAGATCACAAGTAGGCAGAGAGGCAGGCAGAGAAAGAAGAAGGGAAGCAGGTTCCCTGCTGAGCAGAGAGCTGGATGCAGGGCTGGATCCCAAGACCCTGAGACCATGACCTGAGCCGAAGGTAGAGGCTTAACCCACTGAGCCACCCAGGCGCCCCCTAACTTCCTCTTCTTAATGAGGCCTTTACTATCACTCAAGCATGACCTTACTACCTGCCCTTCTTCTGCATTGTAGCTGTTGAAAAATCACACCCAAGCAAAAGAAGTATAGTCAGGGGTATTGTAATAGTGTCATAGAGTGAGAGATGGTAGCAACACTTGTGGTGGGCACAGCACAATGTATATGTCTATCAAATCACTGTGTTGTACACCAGAAACTAAATATAAATTTTACATCAATTATACTCAAAAAAGGGAAAGAAAGGCAGACAGACAGACAAAGGAAGAGAAAAGAAACAAAACAAAAAGGAAAGAAAAGAAAATGCACATCCTTTCGGTCTTAGTACTAATCAATAGTCCATCTTAGGGAATAGATTTTCTCTCCCTTCACCCTTCTGCATTTGTCATCAACCTCCGAAGCCAGAATACAGAAAGGCTAGAACCAACTCAGCTGTACCTTTCCCAAATACTGATAAGTCAGCCATGGAAACCTCAGTGCTACAAATGCCTGGTGGCAGACGTTTGGTTTGGTAGCAAAACAGATACTGTAAGGGGCCCAAAAGAAACCATTCCTGAAATCACCTTCCTCCCAATGAGCTGACTGAAAGCAGCCCAGGCACTTCATTTCCCAGGACCGCAATGCCCGTAGCAGCCTGAACGCAGGAAGTGGCGTGGTGTAACTGAAAGGGCAGCCATCTTGAAACCTGAAGACCAGCTTGGCTGTGTCTCTTACTGGGTACACAACCTTAGGTGGGTCATTTAACTTATCTGACTCTCAGTGTCCTCAGACACGAAATGGAGCTAATATTCTTCCTAATGGTATGTCATCCAGCATATACATAAGCCAGAAATCTCCAAGTCATCCTTGTTTGTTCCCTCTTCCCAATCCCAACACCCATTCGCTGAATTCCGTTGATTCCATGTCTTAAATAGTTCTCAGATCTCCTTGTCTCCATTCCCACCAGCTAGGTTAGTTCAGGCTTAATAATGTCCTCACAGACTACCACTAGGTCCTTCTCCCCGCTCCTAGTCTAAGCACCACCATCAATCCCTTCCTCTCATTGAAGACAATTATCTTGCTAAAGTGAACATCTCATATTGATCCTCAGGAAAATCATTATGACTCTCCATCATTAACAGAATAAAGTGCAAATTCACCAGCCTAAGATACAAAGTACTCCATGACCTTGATCATACCTCCTTATAACAGCAGGAATCTTTCAGATGCTAGTTCCTGAAACACCCCTCCACTAGGCTTACTCAAAAGGCAGAACATGGCTTCTGAAACTAAAAAAACCCTGGGCTGACCAGGTATGACCAGATCTGAAGGCTCACATCTCATTGGGAAGCAGCTTCTCTCCATCTTTTGCTTTATTTTCCTCCATAGTGACATTACTCTCGATTAGGCTCTTCCTACTCAATAACCAATTTGCCCCCTGGCTGTTTCAGGTTTACTAACTAATTATTTTGCAACCTTTTGGGAAGAGAGCATCTTTTTCTCACTAATTTCAACACCAGGCAAAGTTGCAATGGTCCACCTTGGGTCACTGGCACGTCCCTTTACCAAACATTGTTCCTAACAGGAATAGGGTGATGAAGCAAGTACACCCAGGGAGAAGTGGACAAAGTCAGCTGCACCTAAAGTACATGACTTAATAATAGGGTTACCTACAAACATCAGACTGTTACCGTCAAAATAAGAAGAAAGGATGCTCACATGGCAAAAATACCACCTAATTTATGATTCTTACCTACAAGAACTTCTCTCCTACCCGAAGCTCCTAAATTTAGTGACTGAAAACTATCATTTTATCTTGTCCACTTTGTTTATTTTGTTAGTTTCTGAGAGGTCAGGAATTCAGGAAGGTCCCAACCAGGCCTTTCCTGGTTGGGGTCTCCTATGGTTGCAGTGAGATGTCAGCAGGGGCTCAGGTGGCCTGGGGGTCACAGACGGCTGCCTCACAAGGTGACTGCTCATGCTGTTTGCCACCAGCTCAGCGGGGCTGTCCACCGAATGCCTACACGTGGCTTCCTCAGCATGACCGTCTTGAAACAGATGGCCTTCTTACACAGCAGCTCAGGACTCCAGGCACTGGTATTCCAGTCAAAAGGGGGGAAGCCATATCACCCTTTAAGACCCAGCCTCAGAAGTCATGTGGTTCACTCTTTTGCATTCCCAGGCTGCCCAGGGTAAGAGGAGTATCACATGATGTGTAGCCACTAATTACTTGCTATTGTTCCGTGGACACCCTCCCACCATTTCTACAACTTTTGCCTTTGTGAAGGCATTTCTCTCAGTATTGGATCTCCTTTTTCTCTTCTTTGTTTTTGTGCCACACTCTACTGACCATGCAGGACACAGCCCCACTGCCAAGCTTCCATTCTCCTCCCCACTAGGAGTGTTCATCACCTCCTTTCGAGCAGCACATAACCTCTCTCATAGCGCCTTTTCCTGACGTACTGTTGACCCCACTCTATGGCTGCTAGAGCTCCTCAAAGGCATGAACAGCCTGATTTTGCTTCCCATAGTTATTGTCACTTACAGGCCCTCAGGACTTATTTGCTGGATGACACAATTAGATGATACGGCCTAAAAGCTTTTCTTTCTTTCTTTTCTTTTCTTTTTTTTTTTTTAAGAGATGTCAATTTTTTAAAGATTTTATTTATCTATTTGAGAGAGCTAGCACACCAAGAAAGAGCATGAACAGGGGGGTGCAGAGGGAGAGGGAGAAGCAGACTCCCAGCTGAGCAGGGAGCTCTTATGGGACTCAATCCCAGGACCCTGAGATCATGACCTGAGCTGAAGGCAGAGGCTTACCAGTCTGAGCCACCCAGGTGCCCCCAAGAGCTTTTCAAATGTTAAAGTGCTATTCGAACAAAAGCTATAATTGTTTACAAAACAAGAATGAACCTTGTACTGAGGAAAATGTGATAACATCTAGTGATAGCTTTCTGCCTAACAAATTCAAAATGGATAATTCATTTTACCATCCAAAAAAATATTTAAGTGTTTTTTTCTTTCCTTCTTTCTCTTGCTTAAATACTATGGATACCTAGTTGTTTGCCCTTTATTTTTATTTGTTATTTGGATCACGGTTCTGGGTTTTATCAGTAAGTCACCTTTCCGTGAACCTGTTTTATCAAGCCAGTCCTTTATATTTTTTACATCCAGGGTGGTTTTTTTTTAACATCTAGTTGCTTTTGTTTGTTTGTTTGTTTTTGGAGGGTTTTTTGACATCTAGTTTTCCTGTACAATTACTTTTTATCTTTGATTAGTCTTTCATGTATTCAATATACATTTTTTGAGGATTCCAGGGCCTACTCTGTACCAGACATTATAATGAACCCTGCAGAATCAGTGAAAAACAAGTTACCCTCCATCTTTCAAGAAACGCAGTGCCTGGTGGGAAAAGAAGATGTGGTAAATGTTAGGTCAGAGGCCTGCAGAGAGGATTAGGGAGTTGGGTACCTAGTCCTGTTGGCAATGGGGCAGAAAAACTCTGCAGAAGCAAATAGCAGCCCATCTATAAAAATGAAAAGTATTGTTAAAATGTCTATATTGCCTAGAGCAATCTATACTTTCAATGCCATTCCGATCAAAATTCCACTGGCATTTTTCAAAGAGCTGGAACAAACAATCCTAAAATTCGTATGGAATCACAAGAGACCCCGAATAGCTAAGGAAATGTTGAAAAAGTAAAACAAAACTGGGGGCATCATGTTGCCTGATTTCAAGCTTTACTACAAAGCTGTGATCACCAAGACAGCATGGTAATGGCACAAAAACAGATACATAGACCAGCAGAACAGAGTAGAGAGCCCAGATATGGACCCTCAACTCTATGGTCAAATAATCTTCAACAAAGCAGAGAAAAATATACAGTGGGAAAAAGGCAGTCTCTTCAATAAATGGTGCTGGGAAAATTGGACAGATATGTGTAGAAGAATGAAACTTGACTATTCTCTTATACCATACACAAAGATAAACTTGAAATGGATAAAAGACCTCAATGTGAGGCAGGAATCCATTAGAATCATAGAGGAGAACATACGCAGTAACCTCTTTAACATCAGCCACAGCAACTTTTTCCAAGATATGTCTCCAAAGGCAAAGGAAACAAAGCGAAAATGAATTTTTGGGACTTTATCAAGATCAAAAGCTTCTGCACAGCAAAGGAAACAGTCAACAAAACAAAGAGGCAATCCACAGAATGGGAGAAGATATTCGCAAATGACAATACAGAGAAAGGGCTGATATCCAGGATCTATAATGCACTCCTCAAACTCAACACACACAAAACAGATAATCATGTCAAAAAATGGGCAGAAGACATGAACAGACACTTCTCCAATGAAGACATATAAATGGCTAACAGACACATGAAGGAATGTTCATCATCACTAGCCATCAGGGAGATTCAAATCAAAACCACATTGAGATACCACCTTACACCAGATAGAATGGCCAAAATTAACAAGACTGTAAATAACATGTATTGAAGAGGATGTGGAGAAAGGGGAAACCTCTTACACTGTTGGTAGGAATGCAAGTTGGTACAGCCACTTTGGAAAACAGTGTGGAGATTCCTTAAGAAATTAAAAATAGAGCTTCCCTATGACTCCGCAATTGCACTACTGGGTATTGTACTTGGAATACTGGTATTGGCATTGGGGTACTATTGTACCCCAAAGATACAGATGTAGTGAAAAGAAGGGCCGTCTGTACCCCAATGTTCATAGCAGCAATGGCCACAGTCGCCAAACTGTGGAAAGAACCAGGATGCCCTTCAATGGATGAATGGATAAGGAAGATGTGGTCCATATACACTACGGAGTATTATGCCTCAATCAGAAAGGATGAATACCCAACTTTTGAATCAACATGGATGGGACTGGAAGAGATTATGCTGAGTGAAATAAGTCAAGCAGACAGAGTCAATTATCATATGGTTTCACTTATTTGTGGAACATAAGAAATAACACAGAGGACATGAGGAAATGGAGAGGAGAAGGGAGTTGGGGGAAATTGGAGGGGGAGACAAACCATGAGAGACTATGTACTCTGAAAAACAAACTGTGGGTTTTGGAGGGGTAGGGGGTGGGAGGTTGGGTGAGCCTGGTGGTGGGTATTATGGAGGGCAAGTATTGCATGGAACACTGAGTGTGGTACATACAATGAATTCTGGAACACTGAAAACAAATTAAAAAAAATAAAAATTTTTTTAAAATGAAAGTAATTAGACTAATAAAGAAGGGGAAATTTCAACAAAAGAGAACCTCCTGGCCACAGGTATGGAGACATGGAAGAACAGAGGTGGGAAGAAGAGCAAGCAGTTCGTGTTCTTGGTACATAAAGTATAAGACAGAAAAGGACAGGTTTCTGGAGCCTCTAGCTAGTAAAGTTGTAGACTGTCCTTGTTTTCAAGTAGTACAGTCTCTGGAAATCTCTGACTAACTGGGAAGCTGGTTACTTACCAAAAGAATTCAAGAAACAATTGTGGAAAACTGAGCTCGAGGGAATTTTAAAAATTATTGTGTAGCGTTTTGCCCAAGCCAAGTGGAATAGATATAGATATCCAGTTCTGCTTTTTACCATCTAGGAGAGGAACAATTTATTCACAGATTCTCTTTTATCAAACAAGAATACATGATATTTCTACCTACCTCGAAGAGGTGGTGGCAAGACCACAAATGATGGTATAAGGAGAAGCTCCTTAAGGAAAAGGGTTATTTTGCCCAGTCAGCTTCTCTGCCATTTCTAGTGGTGAGAAAACACTTCCCTTTCCTTCTTTCTTGGGGACCAACCTCCCTTACCTCCCCCCATGTGTGAGCATGTGACCTTAGTCAAACCAGTCATAACTATTTACTGATGACCATATTGAACAATATGGGCCTAAGCACACACACCAGTTTGGTTCACAGATAACCAGAATAAATCTTGTAATTCAGAGAAAATTTGGAAAGGAGAAGCTTTCTTTCCAATGGAGGTGCTAAGTCATTTTAGTTCAAACCAAAAACCACTGAAGGGCTACAACTAGTAAGGAAATGCCCAACAAAGAAGGCCATAGAGGAAAACAGCAGAACAAAGAGATGGGTAACTAATCAGATGTGATCAGACGTGAATGTCTGGCTCCAGCTATCCTTAAAATAAACTGTAGCTATTAACTAATTTCCATTTTTAAGTGACTTTTCCTTTTGTTTCTATATCTTAAAACTATAAGGAGTCCAAATTTATATATACCCTATAATTTATGGTAATATACCTATAGATCTCCTCCTTTATCTGAATACATCCTTTACTTTTAATATTACATTCTGACTTTCACTTCAAAACAATATCCAAAAGCTATAATTCAAGGAAACGTTCCTGGAAACAAATTAATTAGACATACTATATAACTGAGAAAATTGACTGACAATAATTATCACCAAGATATGTAATTTTTTTCTTAACAGTTTACTGAGCTATAATTCATATATCACCAATTCATCCACTTAAAGTGTACAATTCAATGTGCTTTCGGTATCAGAGCCAAGAAATCATTACCAAATCCACTGTCATGAAGACATTCCCTTGTATTTTCTTCTAAGAGTTTTATATTTTTGGTACTTAATTTCCCTGATCCATTTAGAGTTTATTTTTGTGTATGGTATGCATACACAAGGGGTCCAATTTCATTCTTTTGCATATTGATATCCATTTGTCCTAGCATCATTTGTTAAAAAAACTAATCTTTCCCCCATTGAATTGGTTTGGCACCCTTGCTGAACGCTGGTTGATTACAGTTGTAAGGGTTTATTTCTGGACTCCTGAATCAATTGCATGGATCTCTATCTATTCTTACTCCAGGACTGTATGGTTTAACTTACCACAGTTTTACAGCAAGTTTTGAATTTGGAATGTAAGTCCTCCAACTTCATTCTCCTTCTCCAAGACAATTTTATTTTATTTTTTAAGAAAGATTTTATTTATTTATTTGATAGAGAGAGACACAGCTAGAGAGGGAACACAAGCAGGGGGAGTGGGAGAGGGAGAAGCAGGCTTCCTGCTGAGCTGGGAGCCCAATGCAGGGCTCCATCCCAGGACCCTAGGATCATGACTTAAGCCGAAGGCAGATGCTTAATGACTGAGCCACCCAGGCGCCTCTCCAAGACAATTTTAGCTAGCTATTCTGGATCTCTAAATTTCCATATAAGTTTTAGGAATGACTTAACAATTTTTGCAAAAAAAAAAAAAAAAAAATACAGCTGTTTCCTGACTGAGATTACATTGAACCTATAGATCAATTTGGCAAGTACTAACATCTTAATAATATTATATCTTCTGACCAAGAACATAGGATGTCTTTCTATTTATTTAGATCTTTAATTTCTTTCAACACTGATTTCTAGTTTTCAGTGTTCAACTCTTGAATCCCTTCGATTGAATTTACATCCTAGTATTATCTGATGCAATTGTAAATGTATTTTAAAAGTAAAATATTAATTTGGAATATCCAGCAGAATTCATCTGCAATATTTATTAGTGTACAGAAACTCAATCAATCATTTTTTTTTTATTTTATTTTTTATAAACATATATTTTTATCCCCAGGGGTACAGGTCTGTGAATCGCCAGGTTTACACACTTCACAGCACTCATCATAGCACATACCCTCCCCAGTGTCCATAATCCCACTCCCCTCAACCCCCCTCCCCCCATTAACCCTCAGTTTGTTTTGTGAGATTAAGAGTCACTTATGGTTTGTCTCCCTCCCAATCCCATCTTCAATCAATCATTTTTTTAAAAGATTTTATTTTTAAGTAATCTCTACACCCAACATGGGGCTTGAACTCACAGCCCTGAGCTCAACAGTGGCACGTTCTACTGACTGAATGATCCAGGTGTCTCCACAATCAATCTTTACATATTGATTTTGTGACCTGCAACTTGCTGAGATTGTTTATTATTTATATAACTTTTTAGTAGATTCCTTAGAATTTTCAATATATGAGATTATGTCATCTGCAATAGAGATAGTTTTACTTCTTCCTTTCTAGCCTAGATATCTTTATTTCTCTTTCTTGCCTAGTTACTCTGGCAAGAATCCCAATACATTGTTGAATAGAAATTATGAGAACAGTTATTTTTTTTCTTGTTCCTGATCTTAAGGGGAAAGAATTAAGTCTTCCCCCATTAAGTATAACCTTAGCTATGGATTTTTTGTAGAGGTCTTTTATCAGAGTGAGGAAGTTCTCTTTTATTTACTATTTGTTGAGCTTTTTTTAATCACAGAAAGTTACTAGATTTTTGGCCAATGCTTTTTCTGTGTTTACTGAATGAGCTATATTCTTGACAGAATTATTGACTTTAAAGAAAAAAAGTTTCTTAAGCATATAAGCAAGACAAAGTCACTATAAAGAAAGGAAAATCAAATCACCATTGGAATTCTGAACATCAGGGTTTTGCCTCAGAAGAAAAGGGAGTAACACATCTAACATACACAAGGAAAGTAAATGCAAGCCACAGATTTTATATCTAGCCAAACTGACCTTCAAATATAAAGGCAGATGGCTATCAAAATATAAGAACTCAGATTATAATGTTACTATGAGCCCACATAAGCTATGACTATAATTAAAGCATGGACTTTAAAAATCATAACAAATCACTTTTAAATAAAATTTTTTAAAGATTTTATTTATTTATTTGACAGAGAGAGAGATCACAAGTAGGCAGAGGCAGGCAGAGAAAGGGGGAAGCAGGCTCCCCACTGCGCAGAGAGCCCAATGTGGGGCTCGATCCCAGGACCCTGAGATCATGACCTGAGCTGAAGGCAGAGGCTTAACCCACTGAGCCACCCAGGCGCCCCTTAAATAAATTTTTAAAGTGCATCTTTTGGAATAAAAATAGCTCACCAAAAGTAACTCTAGAAGAATCGGAAATTACAAGGAGACCTTTACCCATTAAGAAAAGTAAACCAGGGGTGCCTGGGTGGCTCAGTGGGTTAAAGCCTCTGCCTTTGGCTCAGGTCATGATCCCAGGATCCTGGGATCGAGCCCCGCATCGGGCTCTCTGCTCAGCAGGGAGCCTGCTTCCTCCTCTCTCTCTGCCTGCTTCTCTGTGATCTCCATCTGTCAAATAAATAAATAAAATCTTTAAAAAAAAAAAAAAGTAAACCAGTAATTAATAATTTATTCCTACACACACAGAAAGTACGAGACTTCCAGAGAAGAAAAAATACTTCCCAACACATTTCATGAAGCTAGAATAACCTTGAGATGAGGACAGTGAGAACAAGGAAAAGTAACAGCTAGATGAGCTTATGAATGTAAATGTAAATGCCCTAAGAAAATATTAGCACTAAGTAACTCTGGCATTACAAAAAAAAAAAACATTGCCTAGGGGCCCTGGCTGCCTCAGTCAAAAGAGCATGTGACTCTCGATCTCAGGGTCATGAGTTCAAGCCTCACGGTGGTTATAGAAATTACTTAAATAAATAAAACTTTTTAAAAAAATTACCTAGTTGTGACCAAGTTGTGTTTTTTCCAGTAATATAGCAATACTTTAATATTAGAAATTTAATCATTTTACAGAATTAAGAGATTAAAAGGGAACAAAATAATTCATCTCAATATATGAAGCAAAAACAGGCATTAAATACAATTTGATTCAATACCCAGTCATGATAAAGTAATTAGCTCAGAAGGAATAGAGGAAAAGTTTCTTAATCTGCTTAAGGACATCCCTTTAAATAAACTTTCCTATTGCTTAGTGTTAAAGGAAAAAACAAAGCACTCATTATTTAGATATGATATGATTATCTAGATTAAAAAAGAAAAGATAATATACAAACATGTTTTGCTAATTAATAAAAGGGTTCAAATGCATTTCTATTATCTATTATTATTTTATCCCTATTCTCTAACTAGGAATAAAAAGTTAGCAAATATAATTTTTTAATAGTACAATGCACTGTTTTAGAAAGATTTAACTAAAGAGACATAGTATTTCTAAGGAAAAATCATAAAACTTTTTTAAAAGATTAAGATTTAAATAAGTATAGAAATCATTGAGAAGAATCCATATAGTAAAATGTTAATTCTTCCAAAATTAATTTATAAACTGAATTCTGCTTAAAATGCCAATTTTTTAATGGATTTTGGCAAGTCAGGTTATTTTTTAGATTCCACTTATGAGCGAAATCATATGGTATTTGTCTTTCTCAGTCTGAGTTATTTCACATAGCGTACTACCCTCTAGGTTTAGCCATGTTATCTCAAATAGCACATCCTTTTTTGTGACTGCATAATATTCGTGTGTGTGTGTGTGTGTGTGTGTGTGTACCACATCTTCCTTATCCATTTGTCCATTGGTGGACACTTGGGTTGCTTCCATATCTTGTCTATTGTAAATAATGCTGCAATGAACATAGGGGTGCGTGTATCTTTTTGAATTAGTGCTTTCATTTTGGTTGACAAATCAGTTTTAAAATGAATGTGTAATGCACAGGTCCAGGAATAGCTCAGAGAATTTTAAGAAAAATCAAATTTGAAGGCAGTGAGAAACATGAGGAAAAAATTAAGTTTAGAATTTTTTGCCCCCAAATATCAAAATTGCAAAGCTATATAGTAAATAAGGTAACATGGCATTGGTAGACTTAGATAAGCCGACCACTGGAACAAAGCAGAAAGCTCAGAAACAAACTCATACATATGCATAAATTGACCTAAGTCAGAGAGGGTTGTTGAAGGTCAGTGGAAAAATGACAAGCTATCTACAAATGATACTAGGACATATATGGGTGAATGATAACTGGGCCTTTCCTACAGACCAAACCAAAAATCACTTCTTGATAAGGATCTTAATAGAAAGAGAAAACCCTCCAAATGTTGAGAAAAATGCACCAACTTTATGACATTGGAGTGTTTGTTAAGCAAAATACAAAATGCATGAAGAAAAATTAATAAATTTAACCATATTAAAATTAAAATGTTCTGTTCATCAAAGACACCAAAAACACATACAATATATATCAAAATCCAAAGATTTTGTTACTGACAAAAGATCAGCGTATGTGTGTATGTGTGAGTGTGAGTGTGTGTGTGTGTGTGTGTGTGTATCCCCCAACAGATGTATATTTTCTACATGTTTATAAGTAATAATAAATTTGAAATATTGGTAAAATATATGAAGCCAATATAATCCAGGAAACTCAAGTATAAAAAAACAAACAAAATGTGTTCACATTCACTAGTAATCATAAAAGTGATCATTAAAACCACAATGGAAAACCACTTCACACCTGTACAATAGGCAAAAATATTTAGGGAATTGGGGAAGATTTGAAGAAATAGGATATTTCACATACTGATGGGTATGAACTGATACAACCCCTTCCAGAACAATCTGGCAACACTTAATTGAGCATATTCCTACCCTAGAACCATTCAGTTCCACTTCTAGCTGCTACACACAGCTACTTTCACTCATAGGAAGATGGAGCACTGCATAACCATATCCATCATCTCATGAGTAAACAAATAACTTGTGGCATATTTATAAAATGAAATGTTACACAACAGTAAAAATTGCCAAAGCTACAGGTAACGACATGGATGAATCTAGGAAAATTCACACCGAGGAAAAAAAGGCAAGTTACAGAACAGTTACCATTTGACACAATTTACATAATATTATAAAACAAGTAAAACAATACTAAAAATAATAAAGCTATATAAATGTGTAATAAAAATATAGAGAGCTGATGGAAAGAATAAATACCAAAATGAGATCTGTATGACCTTTGTAGGTGCAAGAAAAAATTTAACTGGATTGTTCATGATGCTGGTGATAGATACTTAGCATGGGTTATACTATTCTTCATACTTTTTCCTATGTCCAAAACATTTCAAGTAACTAATAATTTTTAAAGAGAGAAAAATCTCACACTATCATGAAAAGATGTTAGACAATAAAAAGAGCAAAAATATATCAACACCCCCATTATGTACTGCCCATTTAAAAACAAAACCTTGGCACACCTGGGTGACTCAGTCAGCTAAGCATCTGCCTTCAGCTCAGGTCATGATCTCCGGGTCCTAGGATCAAGTCCCACACTGGGCTCCCTCCTCAGTGTCAAGTCTTTTTCTCCCTCTCTACCTCCGTCACCCTCTGTGATCTCTCTCACTTTCCATCTCTCAAATAAATAAAGATGTTTAATAAATAAAAATAAAAGCAAAAACTCAAAGGAAACATACCTGCAAATCTAAGAGTGGAAAGATATATGCTATAAAGTTAACAGTAGCTAACATTTGGTGTTAGGCTTATGATGGTTTTTGTTTTATTTGTGTTGTCTGCTTCATTTTCTCTAGTGAGCATAATTAGCTCTTAATGAATCTGTTGAATCTTAATAAACATTTCTCAATGTCACAGTTTTAACAGTGAAAATCGATGTACTTGTGCTGAAATGTCTTTAAGAAGCAAACACAATCGGGGATGCCTGGATGGCTCAGTTGTTCAGCGTCTGCCTTCAGCTCAGATCATGATCTCAGGACCCTGGGCTAGAGCCCTGCATTAGGCTTCCTGCTTGGTGGGAAGCCTGCTTCTCCCCAACTCCTCCTGCTTCTCCCTCCCCTACTCCCCCCACTTCTCCCTCCCCTACTCCCCTTGCTTGTGTTCCCTCTCTCACTGTGTCTCTCTCTGTCAAATAAATAAAACCTTAAAACACAAAAACACACACAATTAGAAAAAATCTTCCGAGAAGGTTAAAAAGTGGACCCAGTCCTCCATGAGGTTCCTGATTGGAAACAGACGGTTAAAAGTGGAAGAGGTCCCTAAGTTCAGCAAGCATTGCACCTGAATTTCAGTGCTCTCTGACATTTTAGACAAGAGGATTGTCCCAGCTCTGCCTTTCTGGTTCCAGAAAGGAGCTAATGTCTTTCCCAACAGTGTGAAATAGCTGTCAAACATGTCTTTTTTGTCACTGCCTTTTTCACACCAACTGGTCTACTTTCTTTTTCAAACAAGGAAAAGATAGCACTGCAGCTTTCCCCCAACTATAGAAAATGGATGTAACTGAAGCATAATTTGTGCTGGGGTTTTGTTTTTCTCTCACGCCTTAGTGAAGATGCTTGCTCTCAGAGTATGCAAGGCTTCCCTACTTGCTCTCTGACCCAGCTTGTGATCAAACAGCAACAACAAAAAGAGTGTGCATTGGGGCGCCTGGGTGGCTCAGTGGGTTAAAGCCTCTGCATTCGGCTCAGGTCATGATCCCAGGGTCCTGGGATCGAGCCCCGCATCGGGCTCTCTGCTCAGCAGGGAGCCTGCTTCCCTTCCTCTCTCTGCCTGCCTCTCTGCCTACTTGTGATCTCTGTCTGTCAAATAAATAAAATCTTTAAAAAAAAAAAAAAAAAGAGTGTGCATTTCTCTGCAGGATTTGACTCCTGAGAAAAAAAAAAAAGTACTATAAAGGAAAGGATTTCGGAAATGTCAGGAAATGTAGGAACAGTTGTTGGTCTGGTTAGTCATTTCACAAATACTAGAAGCCACTGACCATCTACACAGCACCCGTATTGAGACTCCTTGTTAACTTATTACCAAACTATTATCTCACCTTTTCTGCATAGCTCAGTGCTTTGAAGTTATGCTGACTCCAAGTCAAGTTCAAGGTTGGACCCCGACAAGCCTGTCAGCCAAAGTAATCTCAGTTCCCCCAGACAATGTGATTCCTTCAGTTAACTTTGACTAAAGACAAGCAGCACATTCGTTCCCCTCATAGGGAGGTTTAACTAAACTTGGGGCAGGGAGGTGAGTACTGAAGGTATGCCCATCTGAAGCCAGAAACCACAAAGACATTGCCTACCCTACGGGAGGTTGGTCACTGGATGATACTGACACCATCAAAACGGGTAAGAACTTCCTAAATGTTATTTGTTATTACACTAAAATTTTTGAAAATTTCTGTTGCAGCTTCAATGGTGCTAGCCCTTCCCAGGGGTAATTATTTTTAGGACATTCTCTTTCAAACGTGCATGTCTAGCTCCAGCTCATCTCTGCTACCAGTTGCCAACACCATTTCATTGAACTCATTTGTATGAAAAGGCAATGTCGTCTTTTCTCTGTTATTATCTCATTTTCTAAGGCACTAACCTTTTAATGCCTATTTCCGGCAGTGGGGAGGCATTGCCTGGCACTGGTAACGAGCTTCCACTTCTGTTTCTTTCCCCTTGGGAAAGGCACCCCAACCGCAGGTAAGCAACTAACAAGCATTTTGCAAAATAAAATTTGTTAAGCATAATTCCTTGAAACAGACTTGTTCTAAGTTTCATCTTTCTTGGTGAATTTGAAACATCTTTTCCTTCACTGCCAAATGCTACTGGCTGTTCAAGCCTCTGGTATTTTTCCCACATTAAATAACAAATATTATCAAAATCAGATAAATGGCTTGGTTTTTAATATTAGAACACTGTTGTCAAAGACTTGTGGACCAACACCCACAAAAGAAAGACATTTTTGCATCTCCTCCATAGAGGAGCTTTGAGATGATAACTCGTGATAACTGGGAATGGTTTACTCCACCCAGGACTGGCCCTCATACATGGATGTTGTGTTTCTCCATTTGTGTCCTCTGCAATTTTGCGTTTCCAGGTGGCCAATTTTTTGGAGCCAGGAAAAAGCTAATTTGCATTAACTAGCTCCCAGCAAATTTTTTCTAGAAATGCTCTTGAATTCGCTCCTTCTTGCATCCATCCCAGCAGCTACTGCCCCATTTCAAGGCTCCCACCCAGGTGACTCCAACAAACTTCTCGCCATTTCTCCTTTTTCCCTTCCTACACCTTGTTGCTCCAGAACTTTCTTAGAAGGTGAATCTGGTGATCACATCACTTTCCTACGTAAAGCCTCTCATGGCTGTCCACTAGCCTCAGAATAAAATTCCAGCATCATGACCTCATGTTCAAGACCCTTTGTGATCTGCCCCTGACACAGGGATAGCTACATGCCTGACCACTCCTGTCTTGTGGCTCTAGTGTACTACACTTCTTCATGGCACTTATAACATTGGGCTCTGACAGAATAGAGTGGGGCCATATTTTGAAAGAAAAACTTTTTAAAAAAGATTTTTATCTATTTATTTATTTTAGAGAGAGACAGAGCAAGCGGGGCGGGGGTGGTGGGTGAAGGATGGACAGACAGAGGGAGAGGGAGACTCCCTGCTGAGCACAGAGCCCAACAGGGCTCAATCCCATGACCCTGAGATCATGACCTGAGCTGAAATCAAGAGCCAGACACTCAACCAACTGAGCCACTCAGGCACCCCTAAAAGGAAACTTTTTAATAAAATCAGTTATTTCTTCCCTACATTTTAAAAAAGTTTTTCTTTTCACATACAGTGCCTTAAAGTCCCCAACATAGTTTCCAGTACAGTATGAGGTAGCAATCAAACTTTATTGTCTTTCACGTGATTAACTAGTTGAACAGATGGCATTTAACCAAGAAATATCCTTAAAGTGGTCATTGTCAATTTCTGGAATATTATACCTACAAGAAAGCTTAGAAATAAATGTCTTTGGGGAGTATGCAAATCTCCTTAAAATTTGACCCCACCCAGTTTTCTGTGTATAGAGGACTTCTTAAGACACAAAGAGTACAATTCAAAAAGAAACCAAGTTGACAGATTTATCAAACTTCATCAACAGGACCTATAAACAAAATTAAAAGATCAGCTGCAGACTGGAAATATACATTTATCACACATATTTATTGGATAAGGGGCAACTATGTAGGCTACATAAAGAGCTCAACTTAAAAAAAAATCAGAAATGTGGGGAACAGTTTTTGTATAGACTACTCACAGCAGAGGAAATTTAATAAATCTGCTAAAAATGCTGAACATTCTTATTAATCTGAATATGTATGATAAAATTACAATAAAACTACTGTACACTTTAAAATTTGTTAAAAGGCTAGACTTCATGGTATGTGTGTTGTTGCTGTTTATCAGAATTAACAACAGAAAAACATGAAAAGCAGCATCACACTCACCAGAATAACAAATATTAGGCCTGTGGCTACCAAACGTTGGGGAGGACAGGGCAGTGTCCTTTGATCATCCCTTGGTACCCCCGGTGCTTATGGGAATGTAGATTGGAAGAGCTACTTTGGTACAGAGACTTTTGTTGAACTTCATGGACCGTGTATGGGGCCCTGGGACTGTGAATCTGGCTTAGGGTTTTAATCTGGAGTAAGAGCTCAGTTTATGGAATGAGCAATGCATGGGATGGAAACGGCTCTATCCAGAGATAAAGCAGGAGCCCAGTAAAAAGACTGTCCCAGAAGAACATCAACACAGAGGGCTCTACAGAGGGCCCAGCTCTAGCTCAGCATGGCTGAACAGGTGCACAGAGGGACAGATCTAGAAGGTTCTCAGCAAAGGAGGAGAGACTTCCCAAGGTTGTGTCATACAGGATTGTTCATGAAGGACTCCACGAACGTGTTTGCAGCCTCTCCCACCTGTGGCAAGTGTGAAGCCCATCCCAGATAATCAGGAAATTCCTCTACACTGGATTTGGAACTTACCCACCTCCACGTTGGGGAAGGAAGAGTCAGGATTTTCTTGGAGACAGGATCACAGCCCTGCCTAGTTCATGGTTTAAATACTAGTCATTTTGTTTCAGAAACTAATCCTGCCCCTTTCTCTCTCAGACTGAAGAAAAAATATTAAGCAATCAACATTCATTGAGGGACATCTTCATGCTGGCACTGTGGGGAATACAATCTAGCTCGAGATACTGTCCCTCCTACTCTCCAGGCTCTGGTCCTGGGGAACTCAAGACGTTATTTATTTCAATATTAACATGACTTCTTTCTGTCATGGTTTCCCTCCTGCTTTCCATGAAAATAGCCAGACTCTTTGTATTTCTTCTTCCTAGGATTTCTTTTGCAGAAATGAAGTAGTAGATTGCTGGAGGACAGCTCTCCTCTTCTCCCTCCCTCTCCATTCTCTTTTGCTCCTTCTTGCTCCCTAGAGTGGAAATCTGAGTCTGTGAAAGCATTTACGATAGGGCAAGAGGAACCAGGAGAGTACTTTTGCAGGTAGCCAAGGAAAGGCTTCCATCAGTAACACATCTTTCCTGTTGGTGGTCCCAGTCTTCCTGACCCTGAGGCCCACCTGGAGAAGTGAGGCACTAGGTCCCCAACCTACACAAAGCCCCTCCAAGCAAGAAACACACACAGCAGTTGCTTGACTTCAGGAGACCAGTATGGACTAAAGCCCCAAGAACAGGTACCTCCTTGACCCTTGACACTCTCTAAGTAAGACCCTTGGGACTGTTAGGGACCGTTAGGCAATTAGGGGCAGCGAGAGTTGTGGGGAGCCCCAATAATGACAGTCCGGTGGGGTGGGGACTCAGTCATACTTAATTCAATTCATAAGCAGCAATAACAACCAACGGGATTGGGATCATCTCTACACATGAAATCAGAGACCGTAAGAGCTGGGGTGATCCTTAAAACTCGTCCACCTTCCTCTTGCCGTCATGATCCAGCAAGCCCAGTGATTGTCAAAGGCGGGCAAATTACAAAATTACAGGATCACAAGTAAACTCAACCCAGGTATTTTATCCAGCACCTTTTCCACAGGCTCACACCACTCAGTAGGAAAAGAATGGTGCTCTGAAAAGCTGGGACATCCCTAATCCTTTTAAAGTGAGGAAACAGTAAGAAAAAAACAAGTATCTCCAGGTAAGGCAGCAGGAGCGCTCAGAGGGCACGCGGAACTTCAGAAGCAAACGCTGCCTCATACTGCCCTCTGGTGGATTAAACTAAAAACGCCTCTGCTCAGCACGGCCGCACTAAATTCAAAGTGAACTTGAAACTCAAATTTAAAGAATGGGGGTGGTGGGGGTGGGGGGAAGCCTTCTGTTTAAATTCAGATCCTAGATATAAAGCCTCTGATCACTAGGACTTTTGCCCCAAGGGAAATGCTAGCATGTTGGACGTAAGTAACAGAAGCAGGTAACCAAAGAGCGGTTTTGGTCCCAGCTCTGGAACCCTGGAGATATTGTCCAGTCTCTCTAAGGGTCATTTTACCCATCTGTAAAAGGGTTATAATAATAGGACATCCCCTTGGGGAGCCTGAGTGGTTCATTTAGTTAAGTATCCGACTTTTAATTTCAGCTGGGTTCATGATCTCAGAGTGGTGGGATTGAGCCCCGTGTCCGGGTTCCATGCTCATTGTGGAGCTTACTTGGAAGTCTCTCTCTCCCTTTTCCCCTCCCCCCACTCATGCTCACACACTCTCTCTCTCTCTCTCAAAATAAGTAAATAAAATCTTTTAAAATCTCCTGATGTGTAAATGCTGAGAACAGATTCACTTTTTCAAACTTTTTGCAGGAACAAGCAGACTCTTTGGGTCTTGAGGTGGCAGGGGGCACTGCAGTGGAAAACCAGTTTGAGTCCTCTGACTCACTCATGCCCGAGCTAAGTGATTTCCATCAGTAAGAACATGGGAGCACTACCTTCATTTTAAAGATTTTTTTTTTAAGATTTTATTTATTTATTTGACAGAGCGAGATCACAAGTAGACAGAGAAGCAGGCAGAGAGAGAGAGAGGGAAGCAGGCTCCCTGCCGAGCAGAGAACCCGATGCGGGACTCGATCCCAATACCCCGAGATCATGACCTGAGCTGAAGGCAGCGGCTTAACCCACTGAGTCATCCAGGCGCCCGACTACCTTCATTTTAAAACGTATGGCATGTAAAGTAGGAGGATCCCAGAGCAACAGCTGCGTCTTCTGGGAAGAGGAGGGAAAAGTGCCCAAGACTGAATGGGGCTTTTAAAGTTAAAGCTTCTGGCATTTGCTCTAGGAGGCAGTAGGTCACAGTGATCCGAGTGTGGTTATTTTAGGGTGAGATGCACCAGCTCTGCTGATGACCAATGTTCCTCTCTCTTTACTTGTTAACTTTAAAACTCTTCCAAGAACTCAAAAGCACATCCCAGGGAGCCAGACTGCCAGGTCTGAATCCCAGCTTTGTCAAATCCCAGCTTTGTCCCAGCTGTGTGAATTTGCTCTTCCCACTGCCTTATCTGTGTTCAAAGAGCACTTGGCAATCTCCAGATAAAAAGCAGTTTTTCCCTGCATCATATGAGTTGTCTGCATATCTCCTTTCTTCAGTACACCATGATCACCTAATAATATTAACAATACTAGAAAATATTTCTAGAGCTTGTATCTTATCCTTCCCCTTATGAGTTGAACAACTTATATGCACTCTATCAGTGAACATTCATAGCAACTCTAGGACAGGGTTCTTTTCTTTTCCATTATATGGAGAGAAACAGCACAGAGGATTAAGTAGCTTGTACCCAGCTCACACAGCTGGGTACAAGCTACTTACTTGCTACTTACATACTTTACTACTAGTAAACCATCCTTTGAACTCAGAAAGACTGACTGTGGACGGGATTACTCAAAAGGGGATCTGCAGACCCTTGACAGTGCCCAAGGACATACTTTTGAGGTCTTCCAGGTCATCTCTAAATATATTTTTGGTTTTTGCAATTACTTTGATATCTTAAAACACTATCAGCACTTCTGGACTATCTGGATGACCACTTTCTAAGCCAATACAAGTGCATGAGTTTGGGGCCTGCATTCCCATCCGGGCTTACGCTCACATTGGCTCCTGGTGGCATCCCTCACTTGCCACAGGCCACTGGGACAAGAACAAGGGAAAACAATATGTCAATGCCATGCTCAAGCTACGTGAAGGCCAAGTGATCATCCCAAACAAAGGTGTCATGGAACTTTTAATGGAGAAAAGTGGTGGCCATATTGAGACATCATGGCCCAGCGTACCAGAGGCATGGCCCATCGAAAAGAATTCCACCAGAGAAACACTGCCAGATCCCTGCTGTGAGTGGTGGTTTAATTTCAGTAAAGTATGATTTGTTTTCTCCATTAAATTGTGTTCATTTGAATTGTGTTGGTTTTATTCTTTGTTCAATCTATAAACATATTCGACTTTACAGTTTTATACTAATGGTAAATATAAGAAACATATGCCTAGATTTATGCTTTGACTTATCATAAGCAACATTATAATAAAAATAAATTAAGCAAACTAGCTCACTGTAAGGTTTTTGTTTTGCTTGGTTTTCATTTTAAAAGAGTGCATTCCTTAATTGCGAGAACATGGTATTGCACTGCAGTGAGCGTAAGGGCTGAGGGTCTAATGGAATGGTTTAGAGCTTGGGCTCAAGTCACACTGGATGGGGCTGAGGCTCAATCTAACACCTATTACCTGTGTGCCCTTGGTCAAGTCACTTCCCTTAGATTCAATTTTGTAATTGGCTAAATAGGAAAAATAGGGTTTCTATGAGAACAAAATGAGAATATAAGAAGCAGTTGGCTTCTGCAAGCAGTGGACTTGGCACAAGAGATCTAAGTAGAGCTGATAACATGAACAACAGACCACATGAAGACAATGCTTGCCCCATGAATACATAGATCTGTCCATAGACTTTGATACATGTCTTGCCTGGCTGTGATTCTGAGCTAGGAACTTACCAGATGGAGGAAGAGAATTCTCCCCAATACAAGAGAGCTTATAGTTCCTGAGATGAGAGGTAAAACCACTGCAGTAGATAAGCAGCTATTTAATTTCTGAGAGCATTTTCCTTTTATTTTAAAGAATAACTTTCAAAAATCTGGGACAGCTTCCAATCAGGCAATTAGAATGGTTTCCCAGAATTCGTTTCTGACTTCCAGCCGAACACATTTTTTTAGACCTATCTTTCTCGCACATGCCTGTGGTCCAGAATATAGGAAATTTACTACAGATGCTGCTTTATTTCACTAGGGAGTTAGCATCCTGCTGACCCATGGTTTGGCAAATCACTTGGAATTATTTCAGCGGAAGAAAGGTAATATTTATAAGAAAGAATGTGGTTCTTAAACACCATGAATATTCAATTGAGACCTGATGACATTTTAAATAATTATGTAATAACATTAACCACTATGCCATTAGCGATGCCATAAGTGAAAGAAACCTGGCCATTTGTGGCCAATGCTGTTCAGTATACATTTTAGTGTCAGTATCAGATTTGATTCTAGCTTGCCTGTTAATAGAGTGAGCCTGAAAAATTGTCTTTACTTCTTTTTCTCTTAATAGCCGCTACTTCCAACTGAGAAAGAATATTATTTTGATAGCATGAGTTTTGGCAACTTCTATTTTTTTTATGTCTACCTTCCCAGCAGGGTCTTCTAACCTAAAAGCCTGTTATAATTACTATAATTACTGTCATGGTACATTTCATTCATTCATTGATTCAGTCAGCAAATAATTATTGAGTGACCACTCTTTGCCATGCACTCTAATAGCTCCTGGGGATTCAGTAGTAGGAAAAGAAGACAAGTTGTCTGCTCTCAAGGAGTTTATCTTTCATTGGAGAAGTTAGAAAATAAATGCAGAAGCAAGTAATTAAGCAAGATAGTCTTAAATTTGAATGACTGTTAAATATGACGCTATCATGGTAATAAAGCAAGTCCATAGATGGTGAATGGGGCCTCTGCTGGAGGGCTACTTTAATCAGGATGGTCATGGAAGTTTTTCCTAATTAGGGGAGTCAAGAGGTGAAGAATTAGAGGAAGTTGGCTGTGTGAGGATCTGAAAAAGAGATCCTAGGTAGAGGGACCCATTTAAAAAAAAAAAAAAAAAGCTGATAAAGGAGCTTGAGCAGACTCAAGGATCAGTCAACACATTAACCTGAAGGGCTGCAACACATTAACCAGAGGAACAGGTAGTAGAAGACATTGATAAGCCAGAGCATACCAAATCTAGCAAGCCACAGTAGAATTCAAATTGCGTTCCAGGTGAGGTAGGAAACCACTGAAGGATTCTAATCAGGGGAGTGATGGGATTTGGTTGCTGTGTGGGGAACACAGTATAAGGAATCCAGAGAGGGAAACCAGGCAAGACACTATTATTGTGATCCAGGTGACATATGCTGATGGCTTAGACTGAAATTACACAAAACGATATGGAGAGAATGAAGTTAGAGGGATGTGGATGGATCCAATCCACGTCTTAAAGTAGAACAGAGGGAGATGTTATGACTTACTGTTTCTTCAGTGTCTTTCATGTGGTTGTTTTTGAAATGGAAATCAGGATTAAAATGCCCTGTTGTTTTCACCTACTTTGTTGAGACCCAAAGAGCTGTAATAAATTGTATGACTCTCTTGAGACAGAGTGCCCAAATCCACACCATCCAGCAAAAATACACTTCTGTCCAGAGTTCTGAAACTTTCTCCTGCTCACTAGGAGCTTGCAGGCTAAAATAGAGCACATTCACAGAAAAGAAAAATGGAATGAACACGTTTGCCACATACAGTTTTCATTACAAAAAAAAAAAAAAAGTAGGGGGCTATAAACTACAAGAACAGCTGTATTTGTTCAGGTTTTGCTGTGTGGAATTTGTAGACCATGTCTTTTGGGGCCATTTTATTGACAGAAATCACCTTCTGTTTATTCAACCCTGATAGATTCCAGATTCCTTGTTTTTGTTCATTTGTTTGTTTGTTTTGTGTGTGGGGTGTGTGGGGTGTGTGTGTGTGTGTGTGTGTGTGTGTGTGTGTGTTTTGCGAAACAGTAGGGCAAATACTGGTAAACTATTAAAGCCTGAACTGGCCTGTCGTGAAGGAAAAATACTGGGTTGAAAGTAACATAAAAGGAGATAATACATGATAGTCATACCAAAAAATAGCATTCACAAAAATATGATTCACATGCTTAGCAGGGAGCCTGATGCGGGGCTCAATCACAGGACCTTGGGATCATGACCTGAGCTGAAGGCAGACACTTACTGGGCTGAGCCACCCAGGGCCTCACAAAAGACATTCTTATGAATTTTCCCAAAACAGCCTCAAATCTTCCCTATAAGTCAGTTGTTCCCAATCTCTCTCATTATGGAACATAGAAAATCGAGATATTTATATAGGATACTGGAGCAAACGGAGAGAGATTTGAGAGTATACGGGCTGAGAGAATTTTTATTACACCTTACTTGTATCATTATAAAAACAAAATACAAAGTATTATAGATTTGTCTAAATATTTACTTTGTACAAGCTCCAAATAATAGCTTGACACAATTCTTGATCAAGGCTTTTTGAATGATGAGTCTTCAAATTCAGGTTAGACATTATCCATAAAACACCTATTTTTTTACTCAACTGCATGATTTAAAAACAAACATAATTTTCAGAAAATATTTGCAAAAATTGGTTTTATGTAAAGGTTCTAAGAGTTCCTCTACCTTTTTTGACATGCATTGGGATAATGAAAATAGGTTTTAAACTTTATCCTTCTTTTTCTTATCAAATGTTTCAGAAGAGAGATGGAATTTCCATAAGTCGAATTTACATGCTTGTTTACAGAAATTCTGAAGTCAGTTTGTATAACACTAAGGGGACACACTCTACTGTAAAAGGATAGACATACTTCATATATAAAAAGACAGATTTGGACATCCAATTACAACTGCATTAACCAGATCCCTAAGTCTAGCTTTCCAGTCCCCCTAGCCCTAGTGGCCACATTTTGGGCATTGTGCCATGCTCTTTGGACAACCAGATCATGAAATTCTCTGGCCACTCTCTTCGTTCTTTGCCCACAGTGGGAAGTTGTGCCAAGAGAAGGCAGCTACTAGTGCAAGACAGCAAATCTTGAGGTTCCATCTGCCTCAGAGCCAATTCAGCTGCCTGGAAGAGTGGGAGTGAGGATAGGAATACATTTGGCTATAGTCAAGAGTGTCCCAGAGCCCTGGTTGGGACACGAGGCTGTAAAGCATATAAGGAAGATACTGATGCAGATGAAGAAGCAGATGTTGTCAGAATAGCGACATGCCTTGCTGACCGTCCCACAGTTAAAATGTAGAAGGTCAGGGGCAAAATCACGCTTATAATTGCACATTCTTTCCACTACACCTCATTCCCTCTTTCGAGGCAATAAGCTCCGTGGGAGGAGAATTAGAAAACCCAGCAGCACAGACTCCAAATGGTCTTTGGGGATTCACATTTATAAGGTCATGTTGTCAGCTTTTACATGATGAATGAGAACCTGTAAGGTTATATAGTGCAAAAAAGAAAAAAAAAGATTATGCAAAACAGTTTACTTCTTCCCTTTTCGAAGGCTTCTGTTTATCCTACAGTGATGCAGTGGGAATTAATTCTATTTTAGCTATTGGTTTTATAAACTGAAACAATGAGGAAAAGCTTCCCCTTCTTCAGAAATCAGATGTCGATAAGCTGTCCACTGTAGTCATTGTTTTGGTTTATAAAAATAAACTATGGCTCTTCAGCTGACAGCCTTGCCAAATCAGACTGTCATGGCAGTAGCATGCCAGCTGCCTCCAAACTTGGCTCTTCCACAGTCAGGAGGTGGGAGCTGCTGTGCTTGCTAGCGCCCTGTAGAGAGCTGAGACAGCAGAGCTGGTAAACGGATTCCAGGTGACTCTAGGGTGGAACACAGGCAAAGAGACTCAGGTTCTTTTGACAGCAAAGCACATGAGCCCCCCTGAAACTGAAGGATGTTTGCTAAGAGAGGCACGTGAGGGTCCCCCCTCACCACAATAGGTGCTTTACCCAGAAGTGACTAACCCTCACCTATTACCAACACCTCAGCAGCCTATGCCCCACGTGACTCTGCCTCCACAGAGTTACCCATAATCCTAAACCACCCCAGGATAGAGGAAACCTGCAGGTGGGGAGTAGGATCAGGAGCGTATGAGAGGAGGCCTCCATTTTGGGAAAGTCCTGAGCAGCCTGCGTACTTATAGTCAGCATGGGCACACCAGTACGGCCATGATGGTTGTTAATGACCAGTGACCACTCTGTTGGGTGAACACCAGTGCCAGACGAATGCTAAATACTGTCAGCACTTCCCATAATAATATGTGTTCAGGTGATACCAAGAGCCATGACGTACACAGGAGATATTTCCCTTGCAAACAGTTCTTTCATTATTACTATATACTATCAATGAAATGAATCATTGGGGACTTGTACTTATTTGTCAATTATATCAAATGTTTACCACCTAACATGCTCACAACAGTTCCATTAGGTGGGTATTAGAATCACTGTCATTTAAAAAAATTTTTTCCATTTTGTAAAAGATTTTATTTATGTATTTGATAGAGAGCAAGAGAGGGAGCACAAGCAGGGGGAGTGGGAGAGGGAGAAGCTGGCTTCCCGCCAAGCAAGAGCCTGATGTGGGACTCGATCCCAGGACTCTGGGATCATGACCTGAGACGAAGGCAGACACTCAACGACTGAGCCACCCAGGCACCAGAATTACTCTCATTTTAAAGGTGTAAAAACAGAACAACAGAGAATTAAGTAAATATTTCAGTCATATAGAGTATTAGTAGAGCTATAAAGTCTCAAACTCAGGCAGTCTAACTCCAGAGCAAGATGTATCTGTATGTTAGTGTATATGTGTGTGTGCATGTGTGTATATGTGTGTTTAAAGTAGACACGAAACAATAAAACAATAATATATATTCATAAATCAAAAAAGGAAGTATGGAAGACACAAATTCCCACCCCACCAGTGGTAGCCTCATCAACAGAGAATAAATAGATACTTCTTTTGGAGACATAGGTTAATGCTATGGCCTGAAGATTGGTATTCCCCTAACTAAAGTGTTCTAATCCCAAATTTGAATATCCAGTGTGATGGTATTAGTAGGTTGGGCCTTTAAGAGGTGTTAAATCATGAGGGTGGGACCCTCAAGAATGGGATTAGTGCCTTAGCGGAGAGGCTCTGGAAGGATCCCCAGCTTGTTCCACCAGATGAGGACATGGCAAGAGTCACTGGGTATGAGCTGGGAAGAGGACTCTCACCAGAACACGACCATGCTGGCACCTTAATCTTGGACTTCCCAGACTCCAGAACGATGAACAACACATCTCTGTTGTTGATAAGCTACCCAGTCTGCAGTACTGTATTACAGCATCCCAAATGAGCTAGGACTGTTAATATTGTTAGTTTTTGCATAAGGGAAAGGCTCAATGTATACTGTGGATTTCAGTAACTCCTCGTTTGCTCGGAGTAAAAGAATAACGACTCAGAATGAGCAGAGCACATTCATTGACTGTTTCAGTCAATAAGTATTCAATATTAAGTACCTTCTGTGTTCAAAGTATTGTGGTCAACACTGGGGGGTACAAAACTTGGACCATGCTCTTAAGAAACAGTCTAGAGGTGAATAGGGATTATAGCACCCCAAAGCAGCAAACAGCAGTAAATAGTCCCTCACTTCTCCTTTGGGGCACCATTTCTGAGGAATATTCTACAAGCTTCTCAGAGGGATCCCGCAAGGTGTAACCCCACTGGCCACAGTTAAGACCAGCTCAGTAATCCTCTCCTCCGTTACCTTTCCCCTTTTCCCTGTTTCTGTCTTCCCAGTCTTCCTCTCCCCTATTCCTGTTCCATAGAATCACTTCCCAAAGTAAACTGCCTTGTCTTATAATCTGCTTTAAAGGGGAACCTAGGCTAGGCAGTTGGTATAAGAAACGGCCCTAGAAATCAGACCCTAGACCTGAAGATGGGATTTTAGAACTAGATGACCCACCTGTCAGAAAATAGTCAGGACCCCTTTGCTGGTGGTGTGTGGATGCAGGGAAGCCCTGTCACTGGCTGTCTCCCTGTTACTAAGACTTTTACCAAAGGTGGACTAGGATAACCTGGAGGTGAAGCACTGTCTTCTGTAGTAGTAGTAGTATAGGTGAATGGTAGAGGGACAATTGTCATCCTAAGTACAGAGTTAGCTACTTCTTACTAATGCCTTTAGAAGCTTTGAATTAAAAATGGACAGTCTCAGGGTAACCAACTATCAACTAAAACACTGTGGAAGTCATCTGCAGTCCACAACAGAATTTCATAAGGCTCTTACCTCCTGCAGCCACAGGATAGACAATGCTGAAAATCAGACCTAGGATTTAATACTAAGAGTAGGAGAGCTACAAAGAAGATTATATATATGACAAACTATGGGGTATCGGTCCTGTCATCTTTAACACCATGTGTGCATTGAACTAAAGACCACCATATATTATTGTGTCCCCGAGCAACTAGAACATGAGTTGGGGACCAAAGATTGGTTATAGGATTATTCTTACCCAAACTGCTAGAGACCTATTGAGTAATTTATGTTTTCTCTCCCAAAAAATTTAGGATTTTTTGGACCTCAACTTCAAATCCCTGGTTTGGGGACACTTCAACCACACTGTTCAGAGAAGGTTGCACCAAACTTGAGGCTACAACCACCATCTTATTATTTAGGATTTCTTACACCAAGCAGGCAGGCAAGGGAGTTGCAGGGGTACTGATTCCAATTTACAGTAACTATAAATATATATACCCAACATCAGAGAACCCAAATATATGAAGCAAACACTGATAGAACTGAAGGGAGAAACAGACAGCAATATCATAATAGTAGAGAGTTTTAATATCCCCACTTGCAATAATGGATAGACCAACCAGACAAAAGACTGATAAGGAAACAGAGGATTTGAACAACACTACAGACTAAATGGATCTACCAGACATTCATAGAATATTTGACCCAAAAGCAGTAGAATACATATTCTTCTCAAGTGCACACAGAACCTTCTCCTGAATAGATCACGTGTTTAGTCACAAAACAAGTAATAACTAATTTAAGAAGATTGAAATCTGCCACATATATTTTCTGACCACAGTAGAATAAAACTAGAAATCAATAGCAGGAGAAAAACTAGAAAATTCAAACCTATGGAAAAGAGAAAACATACTCTTAAACAATCAATGGGTCAAATAAGAAATCAAAAGAGAAATGAGAAAATATCTTGAGACAAATGAAAATAAGATACAACATACCAAAACTCATGGGATGGAGCAAAAGCAGCACCTAAGAAGGAAGTGTGTAGCTACAAATGGCTACATGTAAAAAAGGGAGAAAGATCTAATGGGGCTCAGTTGGTTAAGTGTCTGACTCTTGATTTCCACTAGGATCACAATCCAAGTGTTGTGATATCATGCCCCACGTCAAGCTCTGCACTGTGCATGGAGTGTGCCTAAGATTCTGTCTCTCCCTCTCCCTTTCCTCTTCCCCCTTCCTCTCTTGCTTTCTCAAAAATAAAAAAAAAAAAGGAAAGAAAGAAAGATCTCAAATAAACAATTTGACTTTATACCTCAAGGAACTAGAAAATAACACACTAAGCCCCAAATTAGCAGAAGGAAGGAAATAATACAAATCAGAGCAGAAATAAACAAAATAGAGATTAGGAAAACCATAGAAAAATCAGCAAAAATAAAAATAATTTTTTAAAAGAGCAAAATAAATTGACAAAACCTTAGATAGACTAAGAAAAAAAGTGAGAAGACTCAAGAAAATAAAATCAGAAATGAATGAGGAGACATTACAATGGATGCTAACAAAATGTAAAAGATTATAAGAGACTACTGTGAACAATTCTATACCAACAAATTAGATAACCTAGAAGAAATGGATACATCCCTAGAAATATACAAGCTGCCAAGACTGAATCATGAAGAAATGGAAAATATGAACAGACCTATAATAAGTAAGGAGATTGAATCAATAATCCGATTTACTGATCAGGGGGAATTCTATCAAACATGTAAAGAAAAATTAACAATAATCTTCTTCAAACACACCCAAACTTATTTTATGGAGCCAACATTATCCCGATAGCAAACAGAAAAAGACAATACAAAAAATGAAAATCATAGGCCCATATCCCTGATGAGAAAAGATGCAAAAGTCCTTAGGAAAATCACATAAAACAGAATCCAATAGCACATTAAAAAGATCATGCACCAGGGCTGTGGGATTTAGGCTTGGAACGTAAGGATGGTTTAACCTATGCATATCAATCAATGCAATACAGCACATTAACAGAAGGAAGATTAAAATCATGTGATCATCTCAATAGACAAAGAAAAATCATTTCATAAAATTCGATACTCTTCCATAATAAAAATATTTAAGAAACGAGAAATGGGAGTAAATGACCTTAACACAATAAAGTCCATATATGAAAAACCCATAGCTAACATCATACTCAATAATGAAAAACTGAAACCTTTTCTTTAAAATTAGGAACAGACAAGGATGCCCACTCTCACTACTTCCATTAGTAGTGGGCAGACAGTACTGACAGAATAATTAGGGAAGAAAAAGAAATAAAAGTCATCCACATCAGAAATAAAAATGTGAAATTATTCTCATTCACAGATGACATGATTTTATATGTATAAAACCCTAAAGACTTTACACACACATACTCACACAACTGTTCAGACTAATAACTTAACGTGGTAGGGTTGTAGGATACACATCTCTACACAAAAATCAGTTGCATTTCTAACACTAACACCAAACAAACTGAAAAGGAAATTAAGGAAAACAATTCCATTTATTATAGCATCATAAAGAATGAAATGTTGAGGAATAAACTTAACTAAGGCAGCAAAAGACAAACTGAAAATTCTAAGACTGCTGAAAGAAATCAAAGAGGACACAAATGTGTTCATGTCTGGCAGATTCAAGATTGTTAAAATGGCCATATTACCCCAAGTGATCTACAGATTCAGTAAAATCCCTATCAAAATTCTAACATCAATTTTTTTTAACATTTAATGTCTTTGCTAAAAAATAGAAAAACAATCCTAAAAGTTACATGGAGCCCTAAAGATCCTGAATACACACAACAATGAGAAATAAAAACACTGGAGGATTTACACTTTCTGATTTTAAATATTAAGAAGCTAGAGTAATCCAAACATCATGGTACTGACAAAAATACAGATGTACAAACAAATCGAACAGAAGAGACAGCTCAGAAATAAAACTACCGTATTCAGTCAAATAATCTTCAACAATGCTGCCAACATGACATAATGGGGGAGAAACAATCTCTTTAACAAAGGTCCGGGAAAAAGTGGATATCTGCACACAAAAGAATAAAACTGGACCACGATCTTACATTAGAGACAACATAGATTAAAAACTTAAATGTAAGACTTGAAAATATACAACTCCCAGAAGAACACATTGGGAAAACTTCATAACATTGGTCCTGGCAATGATTTCTCACTTAGGGCCCCAAAACCTCAGGCAATAAAAGCAAAAATACACAAGTGAGACATCAAACTTAAAAGCTTCTGCACAGAACAGAAACATCAACATAGTGAAATGGTAACCTGTGAGATGGGAGAAAATATTGCCAAGATATGTGTGTGTGTGTGTGTGTGTGTGTGTGTGTGTGTGTGTGTACTGATTGATTGATATCCAAAAATATGTAAGGAATTCCTACAACTTAACAGCAAAAACCAAATAACCTGATTAAATGATGGGCAGGGGACTTGAACAGACATTTCTCCAAAGAAGACATAGAAAAGGCCAATATGTATATGGAAAGATTTTCAACATCCCTAACCACGAGGAAAATGCACATCAAAACTGCAATAAGGCATCACCTCAAGACCAGGATGGCCATGATCAAAAAACAGAACAAAACACAAGAAAATAATAGCAATGTTGGTAAGAATTTGGGGGGGGGGGAAGGAATTCTTATAGTCACTATGGAAAACTGTATAGTCTCCTCAAAAAATGAAAAATAGAACTACCGTATGATTCTCAATTCCAGTTGTAGGCATTTATCTCAAGGAACTGAGATCAGGATATTGAAGTGTTGTCTGCAGTCTTGTGTTCATGGTAGCGATATTGACAGTGGGTAAGAATTAAATGCAACCTGTCTATCAACAGATGAATAAAGAAAGAAAATGGGGTACATACACCCCACGGAGTATTATACAGCCATAAAAAGGAAATCCTGTTATAGGCTACGACATGGGTGAACTTTGAGGACATTATGTTAAGAGAAATAAGGACAAAGAAGGAGAGTTTTGAATGATTTCACTTATATAAGGAGCCTAAAGTAGTCAAAGTCGTAGAAGCAGGAAGTGAAATGGTGGTTGCCACGTGCTGATAGAGGGGGAAATAGGGAGTTGCTATTCAATGGGTATAGAACTGTAGTCAGGCAAAATCAACAAATTTCCAGGGGTCTGTTGTATAGGATTGTGCTTGCAGCTATCAATACTGTGTTACACGGTTAAAGATTTAAGAGGGTAGATCTCATGTTATGTTTTTACTGTGATTAAAAAAACTAACTTAAAACTAACATTTTGCAAAGATATTTACCTAAACCTATAGCATTAACTTTCCAGAGGACAAAATTAGAAATAACTACATTTCAGGTTTCTAAAGAACAGCTGTAATACCTCTTTATCACCAGAAAAATGTAACCCTTCACATGTTACCATGCCACCTTGGAAAATGATCAGAGCAGCACAATTAGGCACTGTCAGTGGAAGTCAGGAAAGGGAAAAAAAAAAATTGAACAGTGGCAGTACTGTGTTCACTCCAGAAAATGGAAAGAATGCTTCTCTTCATCTATAACATCATTTTCTTTGACTTTCTAATTGCATCTGGGATGAAAGGAAACTATTTATAACACAAAGATTATTTGTGCCATATCATCAAGTTGACATACAGCAGGGGCAATGGACTTTTTGTTCTTACCCAACCAATAATTTGGAAGAGTGTATTTAGCAGATAGTTATAGGCTATAAGAAGAAAAGGGTATCTGCTGGCAAATTAGAACTAATTGGGGAAAATTAGCCTACTGTCATAAACCATGAATAATCATCATGATTGAGCAATAATTTTATTATCATAATTTTTACATAGTATGGCAATTAATTAAGGAATTATACTGAAGCACAGTATATAATTTATGTTTGCAGTTTTCTTGTGCCAAGAGACAGATACAATACTCTCTTTGTGCCACAGAGAGGAATGCTGAATATAACCAGCACATAAGGCAAAACCTGAATAAAACCAGGTATTTTTAATCCGTGAGTAATACTCCAGTTCTTACCTGGATATTCCACTTCTGTACTTCCCCAAAGGCTTTAAAAATATTTAAACCTGGGGGGGAGGGAGTCAAGATGGCGGAGAAGTAGCAGGCTGAGACTACTTCAGGTATCGGGAGATCAGCTAGATAGCTTATCTAAAGATTGCAAACACCTACAAATCCAAAGGGAGATCGAAGAGAAGAAGAACAGCAATTCTAGAAACAGAAAATGAGCCACTTTCTGAAAGGTAGGACTGGCGGAGAAGTGAATCCAAAGCGACGGGAAGATAGACCGCGGGGGGAGGGGCCGGCTCCCGGCAAGTGGCGGAGAAACGGAGCACAAAATCAGGACTTTTAGAAGTCTGTTCCGCTGAGGGACATCGCTCCAGAGTCTTAACCGGGGTGAAGCCCACGCGGGGTCAGAGTGGCCTCGGGTCCCGCAGGGTCACAGAAGGATCGGGGGTGTCTGAGTGTCGCAGAGCTTACAGGTATTAGAACGGGGAAGCCGGCTACAGAGACAGAGCCGAGGAGTGAGCTCTAATCTCAGGGTTACCTTGAACCGGTCGCAGGCTCGGTCCGCTCGGAGCGCGGCCAGAGGCCAGGGTGACAGGAGTAATTGGGCGCTGTTCTCTGAGGGCACACTGAGGAGTGGGGCCCCGGGCTCTCTGCTCCTCCGGGCCGGAGACCGGGAGGCCGCCATCTTCATTCACGCCCTCCGGACTCTACGGAAAGCGCTCAGGGAACAAAAGCTCCCGAAAGCAAACCCGAGAGGATTACTCAGACCAGCCCGGGTAAGGGCGGTGCAACTCCGCCCGGGGCAAAGTCACTTGAGAATCACTACAACAGGCCCCTCCCCCAGAAGATCGACAAGAAACCCAGCCAGGACCAAGTTCACCTACCAAGGACAGCAGTTTCAATACCAAGGAGAGCAGCGGAATTCCAGAGGAGGAGAAAGCAAAGCACGGAACTCATGGCTTTCTCCCAATGATTCTTTAGCCTTGCAGTTAATTTAATTTTTTTTTTCTTTTTCAATTTTTTTTCTTATTCTGCTAAATTTTTTTAACTTTTACCCTTTTCTTTTTTAACGTTTTTTAACTAGTTTATCATATATATATATATATATATATATTTATTTCTTTTTATATTTTTTCTTTATTGGTTTTCTTTTTTTAATTGTTTCTCTTTTCTTTTTTTTCTTTCTGAACCTCTTTTTATCACCTTTCTCCCCCCTCACGATTTGGGATCTGTTCTGATTTGGCTAAAGCATATTTTCCTGGGGTTGTTGCCACCCTTTTAGTATTTTACTTGCTCCTTCATATACTCTTATCTGGACAAAATGACAAGGCGGAAAAATTCACCACAAAAAAAAGAACAAGAGGCAGTACCAAAGGCTAGGGACCTAATCAATACAGACATAGGTAATATGTCAGATCTAGAGTTCAGAATGACGATTCTCAAGGTTCTAGCCGGGCTCGAAAAAGGCATGGAAGATATTAGAGAAACCCTCTCCGGAGATATAAAAGCCCTTTCTGGAGAAATAAAAGAACTAAAATCTAACCAAGTTGAAATCAAAAAAGCTATTAATGAGGTGCAATCAAAAATGGAGTCTCTCACTGCTAGGATAAATGAGGCCGAAGAAAGAATTAGCGATATAGAAGACCAAATGACAGAGAATAAAGAAGCTGAGCAAAAGAGGGACAAACAGCTACTAGACCACGAGGGGAGAATTCGAGAGATAAGTGACACCATAAGATGAAACAACATTAGAATAATTGGGATTCCAGAAGAAGAGGAAACAGAGAGGGGAGTAGAAGGTATATTGGAGAGAATTATTGGAGAGAATTTCCCCAATATGGCAAAGGGAACAAGCATCAAAATCCAGGAGATTCAGAGAACCCCCCTCAAAATCAATAAGAATAGGTCCACACCCCGTCACCTAATAGTAAAATTTACAAGTCTTAGTGACAAAGAGAAGATCCTGAAAGCAGCCTGGGAAAAGAAGTCTGTAACGTACAATGGTAAAAATATTAGATTGGCAGCAGACTTATCCACAGAGACCTGGCAGGCCAGAAAGAGCTGGCATGATATATTCAGAGTACTAAACGAGAAAAACATGCAGCCAAGAATACTATATCCAGCTAGGCTATCATTGAAAATAGAAGGAGAGATTAAAAGCTTCCAGGACAAACAAAAACTGAAAGAATTTGCAAATACCAAACCAGCTCTACAGGAAATATTGAAAGGGGTCCTCTAAGCAAAGAGAGACCCTAAAAGTAGTAGATCAGAAAGGAACAGAGACAATATACAATAACAGTCACCTTACAGGCAATACAATGGCACTAAATTCATATCTCTCAATACTTACCCTGAATGTTAATGGGCTAAATGCCCCAATCCAAAGACACAGGGTATCAGAATGGATAAAAAAACAAAACCCATCTATATGTTGCCTACAAGAAACTCATCTTAAACCCGAAGACACCTCCAGATTTAAAGTGAGGGGGTGGAAAAGAATTTACCATGCTAATGGACATCAGAAAAAAGCAGGAGTGGCAATCCTTATATCAGATCAATTAGATTTTAAACCAAAGACTATAATAAGAGATGAGGAAGGACACTATATCATACTCAAAGGATCTGTCCAACAAGAAGATCTAACAATTTTAAATATCTATGCCCCTAACGTGGGAGCAGCCAACTATATAAACCAATTAATAACAAAATCAAAGAAACACATCAACAATAATACAATAATCGTAGGGGACTTTAACACTCCCCTCACTGAAATGGACAGATCATCCAAGCAAAAGATCAACAAGGAAATAAAGGCCTTAAATGACACACTGGACCAGATGGACATCACAGATATATTCAGAACATTTCATCCCAAAGCAACAGAATACACATTCTTCTCTAGTGCACATGGAACATTCTCCAGAATAGACCACATTCTTGGTCCTAAATCAGGTCTCAACCATTATCAAAAGATTGGAATCATTCATTGCATATTTTCAGACCACAATGCTCTGAAGCTAGAACTCAATCACAAGAGGAAATTTGGAAAGAACCCAAATACATGGAGACTAAACAGCATCCTTCTAAAGAATGAATGGGTCAACCAGGAAATTAAAGAAGAATTGAAAAAATTCATGGAAACAAATGATAATGAAAACACAACGGTTCAAAATCTGTGGGACACAACAAAGGCAGTCCTGAGAGGAAAATATATAGCGGTACAAGCCTTTCTCAAGAAACAAGAAAGGTCTCAGGTACACAACCTAACCCTACACCTAAAAGAGCTGGAGAAAGAACAAGAAAAAAAGCCTAAACCCAGCAGGAGAAGAGAAATCATAAAGATCAGAGCAGAAATCAATGAAATAGAAACCAAAAAAACAATAGAACAAATCAACGAAACGAGGAGCTGGTTCTTTGAAAGAATTAATAAGATCAATAACCCCCTGGCCATACTTATCAAAAAGAAAAGAGAAAGGACCCAAATAAATAAAATCATGAATGAAAGAGGAGAGATCACAACGAACACCAAAGAAATACAGACAATTATAAGAACGTACTATGAGCAACTCTACGCCAACAAATTTGACAATCTGGAAGAAATGGATGCATTCCTAGAGACATATAAACTACCACAACTGAACCAGGAAGAAATAGAAAGCCTGAACAGACCCATAACCAGTAAGGAGATTGAAACAGTCATCAAAAATCTCCAAACAAACAAAAGCCCAGGGCCAGATGGCTTCCCGGGGGAATTCTACCAAACATTTAAAGAAGAACTAATTCCTATTCTCCTGAAACTGTTCCAAAAAATAGAAATGGAAGGAAAACTTCCAAACTCATTTTATGAGGCCAGCATCACCTTGATCCCAAAACCAGACAAGGATCCCATCAAAAAAGAGAACTACAGACCAATATCCTTGATGAACACAGATGCAAAAATTCTCACCAAAATACTAGCCAATAGGATTCAACAGTACATTAAAAGGATTATTCACCACGACCAAGTGGGATTTATTCCAGGGCTGCAAGGTTGGTTCAACATCCACAAATCAATCAATGTTATACAACACATTAATAAAAGAAAGAACAAGAACCATATGATACTCTCCATAGATGCTGAAAAAGCATTTGACAAAGTACAGCATCCCTTCCTGATCAAAACTCTTCAAAGTGTAGGGATAGAGGGCACATACCTCAATATTATCAAAGCCATCTATGAAAAACCCACCGCAAATATCATTCTCAATGGAGAAAAACTGAAAGCTTTTCCGCTAAGGTCAGGAACACGGCAGGGATGTCCGTTATCACCACTGCTATTCAACATAGTACTAGAAGTCCTAGCCTCAGCAATCAGACAACAAAAGGAAATTAAAGGCATCCAAATTGGCAAAGAAGAAGTCAAACTATCACTCTTCGCAGATGATATGATACTATATGTGGAAAACCCAAAAGACTCCACTCCAAAACTGCTAGAACTTGTACAGGAATTCAGTAAAGTGTCAGGATATAAAATCAATGCCCAGAAATCAGTTGCATTTCTCTACACCAACAACAAGACAGAAGAAAGAGAAATTAAGGAGTCAATCCCATTTACAATTGCACCCAAAACTATAAGATACCTAGGAATAAACCTAACCAAAGAGACTAAGAATCTATACACAGAAAACTATAAAGTACTCATGAAAGAAATTGAGGAAGACACAAAGAAATGGAAAAATGTTCCATGCTCCTGGATTGGAAGAATAAATATTGTGAAAATGTCTATGCTACCTAAAGCAATCTACACATTTAATGCAATTCCTATCAAAGTACCATCCATTTTTTTCAAAGAAATGGAACAAATAATCCTAAAATCTATATGGAACCAGAAAAGACCTCGAATAGCCAAAGCAATATTGAAAAAGAAAGCCAAAGTTGGTGGCATCACAATTCCGGACTTCAAGCTCTATTACAAAGCTGTCATCATCAAGACAGCATGGTACTGGCACAAAACAGACACATAGATCAATGGAACAGAATAGAGAGCCCAGAAATAGACCCTCAACTCTATGGTCAATTAATCTTCGACAAAGCAGGAAAGAATGTCCAATGGAAAAAAGACAGCCTCTTCAATAAATGGTGTTGGGAAAATTGGACAGCCACATGCAGAAAAATGAAATTGGATCATTTCCTTACACCACACATGAAAATAGACTCAAAATGGATGAAGGATCTCAATGTGAGAAAGGAATCCATCAAAATCCTTGAGGAGAGCACAGGCAGCAACCTCTTCGACCTCAGCCGTAGCAAAATCTTCCTAGGAACATCGCCAAAGGCAAGGGAAGCAAGGGCAAAAATGAACTATTGGGATTTTATCAAGATCAAAAGCTTTTGCACAGCAAAGGAAACAGTTAACAAAACCAAAAGACAGCTGACAGAATGGGAGAAGATATTTGCAAATGACATATCAGATAAAGGGCTAGTGTCCAAAATCTATAAAGAACTAAGCAAACTCAACACCCAAAGAACAAATAATCCAATCAAGAAATGGGCAGAGGACATGAACAGACATTTCTGCAAAGAAGACATCCAGATGGCCAACAGACACATGAAAAATTGCTCCACATCACTCAGCATCAGGGAAATACAAATCAAAACCACAATGAGATATCACCTTACACCAGTCAGAATGGCTAAAATTAACAAGTCAGGAAATGACAGATGCTGGCGAGGATGCGGAGAAAGGGGAACCCTCCTACACTGTTGGTGGGAATGCCAGCTGGTGCAACCACTCTGGAAAACAGCATGGAGGTTCCTCAAAATGTTGAAAATAGAACTACCCTATGACCCAGCAATTGCACTGCTGGGTATTTACCCTAACAATACAAACGTAGTGATCCGAAGGGGCACGTGCACCCGAATGTTTATAGCAGCAATGTCTACAATAGCCAAACTATGTAAAGAACCTAGATGTCCATCAACAGATGAATGGATAAAGAAGATGTGGTATATATACACAATGGAATACTATGCAGCCATCAAAAGAAATGAAATCTTGCCATTTGCGATGACGTGGATGGAACTAGAGGGTATCATGCTTAGCGAAATAAGTCAATCGGAGAAAGACAACTATCATATGATCTCCCTGATATGAGGGAGAGGAGATGCAACATGGGGGGTTAAGGGGGTAGGAGAAGAGTAAATGAAACAAGATGGGATTGGGAGGGAGACAAACCATAACTGACTCTTAATCTCACAAAACAAACTGAGGGTTGATGGGGGGAGGGGGGTTGGGAGATGGGGGGTGGGATTATGGACATTGGGGAGGGTATGTGCTATGGTGAGTGCTGTGTAGTGTGTAAACCTGGCGATTCACAGACCTGTACCCCTGGGGATAAAAATATATGTTTATAAAAAATAAAATAAAATATTTAAACCTGGGAACAAGGAGGGGAATGATAGTTTGAATTTGTATCTGCCTTATCTGTTTGGTAACCAATTTCCAGATGACAGAAACAGCACCAAGTAAGGCAGTATGGCAAAAGTAACTTGTGTTTACATAAGTGGTGATCAGCATGGTCATGGGCTAATAACCAGGCATAGCACTGGCATTGACCCTGGGCAAGGACCTCAGCTTCTGCTGGAGTTCAGGATCATGGATTGAAATCCTGTTTGTCTGATTCCATCTCTTCCTAGGGTGGCTACAAGGGCAAACACTTAGCACAGACCTTTTAATGATTAAGGTAAGCTAAAGATTTGATAACTCAATTAAGTTATCAGAAGGATAAAGAACACTCTCTGGCCTGCTAACTATTCCTTTACTCCAAATATCAAAGCCTGAGAAGAATAAAGAATGTTAAGACACTATTATAGAAAGTCCTTCTGGCAAGTCAAAGGCATGAAATAAATTGATTCGGTTTCTCCATGAGGTGACAGTGATGCATCCTTCCTTAATCAGTAGACATAGTCTTAAATCTTGGTGCCCTATGGGTGAGGGTACTAAGTAAAGGTTGAAACTGAGTTTTTAAAGCCCAGTGTTACACTGGGCTTGTTATAGGGTGTCAAATTTGTGACCTAAAGTAGAGACACACCTTTCAACAGAGAGGGGTTTTAAGTATATCGCATAGGGTAAAAATGCATCCAGTCAAATTGCCCTTAGAAAAGCTCCATATGGGAGCCAATATAATATGTTTCAAAATATCCAACAAAGCCAACTTTCTCTTCCTTATTAAAACATCTGGGTGCATCTGGGTGGCTCAGTCAGTTAAGTGACCAACTCTTGGTTTTGTCTCAGGTCATGATCCCAGCAGCATGGGATCAAGCCCCGTGTTGAACTCTGCACTCAGTGTGGAGTCTGCTTGAGAGTCTCCCTCTCCCACCTCACCCTCTCTCAAATAAATAAATAAACAAAGAAACTAACCAGCTAACTTAATAAATTAATAAATAAATAAATCTTTTTTTAAAAATACTTTTTTAAAAAAATTCTGACTGAACACTACAATTAAGTGGGTGCCTTGCATCCAGGATTTGCTGCAATTTAAAAAAAAGTGTATTCGAAAATTTAGAATCATTCTCTTTATGGAGTTATTATGTTCCCGGTTAAGCAAACAAGATATTCCTAAGCACCTTCTCACACAGGAGGAATATACTCTTTGAGTGGAAGGGAGATCAATCAGAAAAGCCTGCAACATTTCAGTTATTTACTCATTTATTCTCTTTCTCATTCTCAAACTATCATTCATACAATCTTGTTGCCTCTTTGACCTTCTCACTTCCTCCTCCCCTCCTTTAGCAGAGCACAAATAAGTGAATTTACATACATTAAATATCCTCTCACTGTGATTCCACTGCAGCACTCAAGGCAGAAAACATCAATCTTTTTTCTCCCATGAGGTCCAAATTGGACCTGACATTCCTTCCCAACACAGTACTCCGGCCAGCCACTACCAGCTGACCAGTGCAGGCTCTCTGACAGTCCATAGAACTTCTTCAAACCACTTAGGTTCTTTGCTAGTTTTAAGCTTCATCTCTGTATATAATTAAAGAAAGAAAGCATTAGATAAGAAGCTCTCAGCCCTTACTCTGAGATTCTATAATTTCATAATCCTTCAGATAATAGCATGGGTCAGCAGACCAACCAAATCCATCTTGCCATCTGTTTTGGTATGGCCTGTGAGCTGAAAGTGCATTTCACATTTTTAAATTATTGGGAAAATTCAAGGAATAATAAATTATGTGACATGTAAAAAAATAAGAAATTTATATTTCACCACCCCAAAAAGAAATTTAAATTTTACTGTCCATGAATAAAGTTTTATTGAAAAATAGTCACTCATTTGTTTACATATTGCCTATGGCTATTTTCACACCACATAGAGTTGAGTAGTTGTGTCAGAGGCCATAAACCCTATGAATTTTAAAAATATTTACCAGTTGACCTTTTATAGGAAAAGTATGAACTGGAGTATGATGAAAACCTGTAGATTGAATGCCAGGTCAAGAGAACTGGTATCTACCACAGAGATGTAAAGGATAACAGCAAGTAACAGAACATGAATGCATACACTTGTCAAAAATTCATCAAATGACACACTTTAAAAAGGTGAATGGAAAGACATTCCATGTTCATGGATTGGAAGAGCGAATATTGTTAAAATGTCTACATTACCCACAGTAATCTACAGAGATTTAATAAAATCCTTATCAAAATACCAACAACGTTTTTTAAAGAACTAGAAGAAAAATCCTAAAATTTATATGAAACCATAAGAGACTTCAAATGACCAAAGCAATTTTGAAAAAGAAAAGCAAAGCCAGAGATATCACTATTCCAGACTTCAAGTTATATTACAAAGCCATAGTAATTTTAAAAAGTATGGCATAAAATTATATACTGCCATCAAAATAGATATAGATCAACGGAACAGAATAGAAAACCCAGAAATAAACCCACAATTATACGGTCAATTAATTTTCAACAAAGTGGAAAAGAATATCCAATGGAAAAAAGAAAGACTCTTCAATAAATGGGTTGGGGAAACTGGACAGCTACATGCAAAAAAATGAAACTGGACCACTTTCTTACACCATACACAAAAATAAGTTAACATGGATTAAAAACCTAAATGTGAGAACTGAAACCATAAAAATCCTAGAAGAGTAAGATCTCTGACATTGGCATAGCAACATCTTTCTGGATACGTCTTCTGAGACAAGAGAAATAAAAGCAAAAATAATCTATTGGGACTACATCAAAATAAAAACCTTGTGCACAGCAAAGAAACAATCAATCAAACTAAAAGGCAATCTATGCAATGAGAGAAGATATTTGCAAGTGACATATTCATTAAAGGGTTAGTATCCAAAGTATATAAAGAACTTGTAAAAAAATAACAATAAAATAAAAAGAACTTGTACAACTCAATACCCAAAAAACAAATAAGACAATTAAAAATGGTCAGAAGACATGAACAGACATTTCTTCAAAGAAGACTTCCAGATGGCCAACAGATACATGAAAAGATGCTCAAATCATTCATCATTAGGGAAATGTAAATTAAAACCACCACGAGATACAACCTCACACAAGTCAGAATGGCTAAAGTAAAAAACACAAGAAACAACCAATGTTAGCAAGGATGTGAAGGAAAAGGAACCGTCTTGCACTGTTGGTAGGAATGTAAACTGGTGCAGCCACTGTGAAAAACACTATAAAGTTTCCTCAACAAGTTAAATATAGAACTACCCCATGATTCAGTAATAGAGCTAAAAAATACAAAAACACGAATTCAAAGGAATGTATGAACCCCTATGTTTATAGTAGCATTATTTACCATAGCCAAATTGTGGAGGCAGCCCAAGTGTCCATCAACTGATGAATAAATGAAGAAGAGCACACACACACACACACACACACACACAATGGAATATTAATCAGACATAGAAAAGAATGAAACTTTACAATGACATGGATGGAAGTAGAGAGGACAATGTTAAGTCAGTCAGTCAGGGAAAGACAAATAACATAGGATTTCACTCACATGTGGAATTTAAGAAACAAAACAAATGAGCAAAAGAAGAAAACAAACAAACGATGGCAAGCCAAGAAATAGACACTTGAGAACAAACTGATGGTTACCAGAGAGCAGGCTAGGGTGGGAGATAGGTGAAATAGGAAGGAGATGGGGATTAAAGAGTGCACTTGTCATGATGAGTACCAAGTAATAATATATGGAAGTGCATTATATTATACTACATTATATACCCAAAACTATATACGTTAACAATGGTAGAATTAAAATAATATATATTTTAAGGTGAATTCTGTTATAAAATTTATATTAATTTTACTGTCTTATAAAAATTTATTATAAGAAAGTGGCACCAGACATAAAAATGAAAAAGGAGCCAAGAATTTATGGGGAGCTATAAAGAAGAAGTAGACCTGAAAGTAGGGGCTCTGTGATAGAGGCTACTCTGAAATGTAAATTTAACATGAAATTTGTCAATATATCATAATTCAGCTAAGAAATAAGTTCAATGAATGCTCTGCCTTGGGAGAATGTGTTCTAGTCTATTTTTTTTTACTATTTATTTACGAATTATGATTTTCTACAGTTGTTTTTACAAACAATTACTTTTTATAATTATTTTTATAAAACAATTGCTTTTTAGCAAGTAATTTAATTTCTCTAACTTCTATCTCAGAAGTTGAAATAAGTCCCTCCTTCTCCCACAGGAATGATGGAAGGAATTATTAGGAAAAACACTCCAAGCTCTACATCAAAGTATGATTATTGAGATTTATATTTATGTTAGAATGACAATTATTTTAGAATGGTTAATGGTATGCATATACATGCTTTTACAAGTCTTTGTATCTGCAATAAATTATGCAGACTTAACTCCAATTATGCTTCTGATTACATTTTGATTCAAGCAAAATAAAGATTGTTTAATACTAACTAGCAATATAAGTGTCAATAATTTGAACTAGTTTGGAACCTAACTGCTCTCTGTAATTTTTACAAAGTAGTTTTTTTCTTGTTTGAAAGGATTTGAGGACAATGACTCCATAATATCTCATTAGCCGATATGTAATGTGCTGCTTCTTCAACACTTGTTAGGATTTGGGTGACACTCTGTTCCTTTTACTGCAGGAGAACAACAGAGAAGGAGAGAATAACTGGGCAGCAGAGGGAACTTAGTAAACGTCTAGTGAGAGTAAAGTGTTAAAATTACAAAATTAATTAAGAAGAAAAATGTCTTCCACAAGAACATTTATCTAACTCTCCATAGTTGGAAGAAAGATGGCTTTCTGATAGAAGTTGGAAATAGAGATCATGTTTACCGTAACACTCAAATAAAGGTAGGAAAATTGAACTGATAATCTAGATGGTTTTCAAACTCCTAAGTATCGTATATCATATTCAAGTTGCATTGGATTGATATACAGTCTCTAAAACTGTCTCCTGCAGTTCTTAGTGACAGAATTTAATCTGTCTGAACTTTAGATTCTGTATTAGTACAATGGGAGAAATTATTCACCCGCAGGTTTCTGTAAGGATGAAATTCACAGAGTAAGCACATAATAAATGTTAGCAATATTCCCATAATTTTCTAGTTTTGTTCAGACGTTGCAAAAACAGTGTCAATACTAATGAGTCATTACATTTAAAAAAATATATATTTGCACCTTTTGTTTTTACTTAGAGTTAAGGATTTTCTCCTTTAAAGATTATTTATTTATTTGACAGAGAGAGATCGCAAGTAGGCAGAGAGGCAGGCAGAGAGAGAGAGGGGAAAGTAGGCTCCCTGCTGAGCAGAGAGCCAGATCTGGGGCTCAATCCCAGGACCCAAAATCATGACTTGAGCCGAAGGCAGAGGCTTTAATCCACTGAGCCACTCAGGTGCCCCAAGGATTTTCTAATTATACTGGACATAAACAGATGTATTTTATAGCTTATATTATTTAAAATTGTCATTTCACATGATATTTTGTTACATGCTAAAATTCATTGAAATGTTCTTTGTTGTTGCCTAAACTACCCAGATTCATGGAAATAGTTCAGGTTCCTTATCCTTAAAGTGTAGATAAGAATGGCTACCCAGAATCTGTGCTGTCAACAGTCAGTTGACAAAAAGTGTCTTTTTGCAAGTAGGTGTTCAATAAAAAAAAAAAAAAAAAAGTTATCTTTATTATATAACCACTCCCTTCAATCAGTGGAGGTAATTTTGAACGGATTACCACTGCTGTAATCTTGTCAGCGTGCATTCCACAAGTATGGGTGCAAAGGCAAAACTGACAAAACAAACTAGCCTGCTATTTTGCAGAGAGAGTAGGTGAAACTCTCCCAACACATCATGTCAAGCATAACATGCACGGGAGAGAAAAGCACACCTGAGTCCCTTCAAATAATCTACCCTATGCTCTAGTTCTTCAAGTTTATCTAAGAAACAGAAAAGTCAAAGGAATTGAAAGACCTCTCCAACAAATGCCCAGAATAATGGGGTCAGTGTATTGGGTATTGCAAGACATGAACCTGTCTAGGTTTGCCTTGGACTGTCCCCATGTTAGCACAGAAAGTCCCCATCTCAGGACATTTCAACTCTGGACAGAGACAGTTGGTCACCCTCACCATACATCATACTACAGTTTCCATGCGACTACAGCAGCACTGGACAGAAGCATGCAAACAACCCCATCTAGTTTCTAACACATGGCAAGTCCAATCCCAGGAATGGGCTAATGACACCTTCAGAGGTGCAGCGCTAAACCCAGGGAGTGTGTCAGATGACAGATCAACTCCACTATTCTAATTCCACATTTGTGAATGTCACATGGGGGAAAGAATTGTGTCATGGCCAAAGGCCCAGACCTTGATACCACACTACTGAGGCTTCTACCCTATGACTCTGGGCAAGGTCTCCATAAGCCCCACTCTCCTGAACTGAAAATGGATATTTTTAAGCATTGAATGAGAGGGTGCAAATGAAGTTTTGGACTCAGTGCCTGGCGCATGGAAAACACTAAATTATTAGTAATAACGCTTATAATAATAATAGTAACAACACTAATCTTATTACTATCGTTAGTTTTAATCTATTGTTTTTCTTTTCCATTATTATTATTATTATTATTATATTACTATCATTTTTAGTTATTGGCTACTTAGAGCAAGAGAGATACAACCAAAGGTTTTCACTAAAATCATGTGGACTTTAAGTACATCAAGGTAGACTGTTTCACACTTGAAATTTTCTTAAGTCATTGTGAACTGTGTCATGCTGATCTGAACAATTTACAGACAGTTTTTGAAAAGAGAACTCTTTGACTATGACAGATAGACCCAAATTGCTCTAGTAATTCAACTTTGAGACACGCTATTTGGTCCTTCTAAAAGGCTCCTTTCAAAATGCTCGATCTTTACAACTACCTGCTAAGTCCCGAGCCGTTCTCTACAGAAGTCAAATAATTAAGAGCTCTCACCACAGGACAGGGCCCTAAAATAAAGAGAAAGTATTTCTGAAATGACTGCATATACCAACAATACGATGGCAAAGACCACAGAGGAAAATTTTGATTCAGAAGGTAATTCTTCATGAGTATAAGTAATATTCAGAAGGTTTGGCCTACTTTGGGATCTAAAAAAAGCAAAATGCACCACTTCTCTTCATTCTATTACTCTTTTATAGTTTAATGTTATAATTTGTTTTAAATCACTCCCAGGAGAATGTACAAAAGGATGAATTAAACAGAATGGTAGAAAACCAAATCAGTCACCTCTGGAGGACCACAGCCCCTTTCCTGGATGTGCCCTGAATGGAGATGTGCTCTGAGAGGCATAGAAGACAGCATTTTACCCTCAATTTCATGGACACTTAAAGATATCTCATGATTTCCTACTATGACTGATAACCCTGGATTGTTTCATATTTGCCTTTTCCAAACTTCTCAGTGAAATGGGCTCCAAAAATAGAAAAAATTCACAGAATCCTCGGAGAGAAATCTCTAATTACAGTGTGGATAGGCCAGACTGAGAAACAATTTGTGTCTAAAAAGGTCAGTCCCACTAAGGGAAAAACTCTATTCCCAAAACTACAAATTTAGGTATAAGATTCCAGGGCAAAATACATTAATCCAATGAAACTTAAATTCATCCTATACATGAAAAGGTATATTTATACAACTATAGATTTTTAAATATCTCCCTAGACAATTAAAATAAGAAATATAATTTCATTAGACATATTTTCCGTTGTTAGGGCACAACTTCATATCATCCACTTTACTCCCAGGTCATATTGAGCAGCTCGTTGCAAAGACACCCCTGTTAGAAAAGCACTAACAGAAAAGAAGGAGAGGGGAACTGATAGATAAGCACTTGTTAGTTTGCTCTGTTCTCTCAGGAAATATCAAGTCTACTGCCTGCTCCACCATCATGCTCTTGGATATGCTAGTGTGTGTGTGTGCGCGTGCAGGGGGGCATGCATGAGCTGGGGTCCAATTAAATTGTTTATAGGTGTAGTCCCAAAAGTTCATTTCCACTTTTGTTTCCCTTGCCTTTGGAGACATGTCTTGAAAGAGGTTGCTGTGGCCAGTGTTGAAGAGGTTACTGCCTATGTTCTCCTCTAGGATTTTGATGGATTCCTGTCTTACACTGAGATCTTTCATCCATTTTGAGTTTATTTTTGTGTGTGGTGGAAGAGAATGATCATTTTATTCTTCTGTGTATAGCTGTCCAATTTTCCCAGCACCATTTATTAAACAGACTGTCTTTTTCCATCAGATATTTTTTCCTGCTTTTTTTCTAAGATTTTTTGACCATAGAGTTGAAGGTCCATATCTGGACTCTCTACTCTGTTCCATTGGTCCATGTGTCTATTTTTGTGCCAGTACCATGCTGTCTTGGTGATCACAGCTTTGTAATATAGCCTGAAATCAGGCAACATGATGCCCCCAAATTTGTGATTCTATTTCAACATTTCCTTAGCAGTTTGGGGTCTTCTCTGATTCCATACAAATTTTAGGATTGTTTGTTCCAGAACTTGCAAAAATGCCACTGGTATTTTGAGCGGAATGGTGTTGAAAATATAGATTGCTCTAGGCAGTATGGACATTTTAACAATGTTTACTCTTCTAATCCATGAGCATGGAATATTTTTCTATCTTTTTGTTTCTTCTTCAATTTCTTTCATAAGTGTTCTGTAGTTTCTAGAGTACAGATCATTTCCCTCTTTGGTTAGGTTTATTCCAAGGTATCTTATGGTTGCTGGTGCTACTGTAAATGGAATCAATTCCCTAATTTCTCTTTCTACAGTTACATTGTTCATGCATAGGAAAGCAATTGGTTTCTGTGCATTGATTTTGTATCCTGCCACATTATTGAATTGCTGTATGAGTTCTGTAATTTGGGGATGGAGTCTTTTGAGTTTTCTACATAAAATATCACATCATCTGCGAAGAGAGAGAGTTTGACTTCCTCTTTGCCAATTTGAATTTCTTTTATTTCTTTTTGTTATCTGACTGCTGCAGCTAGGACTTCTAGAACTATGCTGAACAGTAGTGGTGAGAACAGGCATCCTTGTCATATTCCTGATCTTAAGGGAAAGGCTCTCAGCTTTTCCCCATTAAGAATGATATTCGCTGTGGGCTTTACATAGATGTTTTTTATGAAATTGAGGAATGTTCCCTCTATCTCTACACTCTGAAGAGATTTAATCAGGAAAGGATGATGCATTTTGTCAAATGCTTTTTCTGCATCAATTGAGAGGGCCATATGGTTCTCGTCTCTTCTCTTATTAATGTGTTCTATCACACTGATTGATTAGCAAATGTTGAACCACCCTTGTATCCCAGGGATAAATCCCACCTGGTCCTGATAGATAGTCCTTTTAATGTATTGTTGGACCCTATTAGCCAGGATCTTTTTGAGAATTTTGGCATCCATGTTCATCAGAGATATTGTTCTGTAATTCTTCTTTTTGATGGGGTCTTTGCCTTGTTTGGGGATCAAGGTAATGCTGGCCTCATAGAATGAGTTTGGAAGTTTTCCTTCTGTTTCTATATTTTTGAAACAGCTTCAGGGGACTAGGTATTATTTCTCTTTGAATGTTTTATAGACTTCCCCTGGGAATCCATCAGGTTCTGGACTCTTGTTTTTGGCTAGGTTTCTGATCACTGCTTTAATCTTGTTACTGGTTAATGGTCTATTCAGATTGTCAATTTCTTCCTGTTTCAGTCCTGGTAGTTTATAGATTTCCAGGAAGGCATCCATTTCTTCCAGCTTGCTTAATTTATCGGCATATAGTTGTTGATAATAATTTGTAGTAATTGTTTCTATTTCCTCAGTGTTAGTCATGATCTCTCCCTTTTCATTCATAATTTTGGGACTTCATCAAGATAAAAACTTCTGCTCAGCAAAGAAAATGGTTAACAAAACAAAGAAGCAATCCACCGAATGGGAGAAGATATTTGTAAATGATACTACAGATAAAGGGCTGGTATCCAAGATCTACAAAGAACTTCTCAAACTCGACACCCCAAAAAGTGAATAATCAAGTCAAAAAGGGGTAGAAGACAAGAACAGACACTTCTCCAAAGAAGACACAGGAATGGCTAACAGACACATTAAGAAATGTTCAGTATCAATAGCTATCAGGGAAATTAATCAAAACCACTTTAGCAGCAATGTCCACAATAGCCAAACTATGGAAAGAGCCTAGATGTCCATCAACAGATGAATGGATAAAGAATATGGTGTGTATATATATATATATATATATATATACATACATACACAATGGAATACTATGTAGCCATCAAAAAACTTGAAATCTTGCCATTTGCAATGACATGGATGGAACTAGAGGGTATTATGCTAAGTGAAATAAGTCAATCAGAGAAAGGGAATTATCATATGATCTCTCTGATATGAGGAATTTGAGAGGCAGGGCAGGGGGTCATGGGGGAAAGGAGGGTAAAAAGAAATAAGATGGGACCGGGGAGGGAGACAAATCAAAAGAGACTCAGTCTCATGAAACAAACTGAGAGTTCTTGGAGGAGAGGGGGGTGGGAGGGATAGGGTGGCTGGGGGATGGACACTGGGAAAGGTGTGTGCTATGGTGAGTGATGTGAATTGTATAAGATTAATGATTCACAGACCTGTGAATAAATAATGCATTATATGTTGATGAAACAAATAAAGCATTATATGTTAATATAATGCCCAGCAGGGACAAAAACTTTTTAAAGATTAAAAAAATAAAAACCACATTGAGATACAACCTTACACCAGTAAGAATGGCAAAAATTGACAAGGCAAGAAGCAACAAATATTAGAGAGGGTGTGGGAACCCTCTTACACTGTTGGTGGGAATGCAAGTTGGTGCAGCCACACTGGAAAACAGTGTGGAGGTTCAAAAAGTTAAAAATAGAGCTACCCTATGACCCAGCAATTGCACTACTACAAAGATACAGATATAGTAAAAAGAAGGGCCACATAAACCCCAATGTTCACAGCAGCTATGTCCACAATAGCCAAACTGTGGAAAGAGCCAAGATGTCCTTCAAATGGATGAAGATGTGGTCTATGGAATATTACTCAGCCATCAGAAAGGAAGAATACCCAACTTTTGCATCAATATGGATGGGACTGTAGGAGATTTTGCTGAGTGAAATAAGTCAAGCAGAAAAAGACAAAATTATCATATGGTTTTACTTATATGTGGAACGTAAAGAATAACATGGAGGACATTAGGAGAAGGAAGGGGAAAATGAAGGGAGGAATCAGAGGGGGAGACAAACCATGAGAGACTGTGGACTCCAGGGAAAAAACTGAGGGTTTTGAAAGGGAGGAGAGTGGGGGGATGGGTTAGCCCAGTGATGGGTATTATGGAGGGCACGTATTGCATGGAGCCCTGGGTGTTATACACAATGAATTGTGGAGCACTACATCAAAAACTAATGATGTATTATATAGTGACGAACATAACAATAAAACATAAACAAACAAACAAACAGTTTATAGGTAAATAAGATCACTCCTTCCCCTCCCTGCTACAACTTTATCTGATCCCTCATAAGGGTAAGGTGTAAACATATGATGTAAAGGACAAAATCAAGAAGCAACTGTCTGTTTTTTTAATAATACATGGACACTGTTTAAGAAATTAAATCATTTGTATATTTTGAGCTGTCATTCACAGATGGTTTGCTCAAATAATCTGAGGAATTGATATCAGATAAGCCAGGTTTGAATCTTTGGACTTTAAAACAACTTTATGGGACTGTCCTTTCTTTAAAGTTGTATTTTTAATTATTATGCTATGGAAGGTATTAAAGTTGCATCATACAGGGAGCCTGGGTGACTCAGTGGGTTGAGCATCCAATTCTTGGTTTTGGCTCAGGTCATGATTTCAGGGTCCTGAGATCAAGCCGCATATCACCTAATAATGTGATTATTAAGGACCCCCCCCCCCCCCATGCTCAGCACGGAGTCTGCTTGTTCCTCTTCTCTGCTCCTCACACCCCCCACACTCTCTCTAGAGTAAATAAAATACATATATTTTTTAAATTGCATCACACATATGCACACACCATACAGAGAGGAAGCCTGTAGTTTAATGGAAAGGATACTGACGTGGTAGTAAACCAGAGCTGGAAGTTTGGGAATTTTACCTAAGTCATTTTTCTACTTTCTGTCCTGAAAACAGAAGACAAAAACACATAATTTATGGGTTTGTCATATAGATAATATAAAGTGGCATTACATCTGTCACATCCAGGATATAGCACTTGCTATTTTCTCTGTGTGTAGTGCCTTTATCTTCCACAACCTTCAATACTAAAGCTCTATCATTTTCTTGAGTACAACTAGTTCTCTCTTGCCTTTGTACATGCTGTTCCTTCAAGCTGGAATAGTCTCTTCCCCTTCCCTGTGTACAATTAACTTGTACTCTACCTTCAGGATTGAACTTGGGTATAGATCTTCTGTGACATCTTTCTTGACAGCCCTAGACTAGACTGTACACTTCATTTAAATGCTCATGGAGCATCCTACCTTCTGATCTCCTGCCCCATCACCCTGTATTCAAATTGCCCGCTAACCTGAATCTTTAATAGGATGAGCTCCTGAAGAAAAGTATGTATCTTGCTCACTATTGTAACTATGTCTGGCAGCCGGGATCTTTCAAGAGTCAGTGCTGATGAGGGAGCATTTCACACTTTTTTTTCTTAACAAAAGAGAGATATTCAGTGTAATAATAACAATAACAATAATGTGATTCTTACGTACCCCCCACACCCACCATTGCACTAAGTGCTTTCATGCATTATCTCATTTAATCATTGTAGGATTCCTTGGGAACAAGTACCACCAGCATCCACATTGTACTGACCAAGAAACAAAACCCCTCAAAGTCTACATTACTTGCCCAAGGGCATGAAGTTGTAGGGGGTAGAATCAGGAAACAGACTCAGGTGGGCCTGACACTGACAGTATTTTTTCTCAGTGACAATGTTCCACTGTGCATGTTTCCTGGAGAGTGATTATATTAGTCACATCTCAATGAATGTGGAATAAATAAGCATATAGGTGTGTATACAAAGGAGCCATAAGTGTTCATCTCTTCTGTGATTTCATCTGTACCCATTTTTCCTCACTTTCTCTTTTTCAGCTAATTATTATCTAGTGAGCAGGTAAGAGAGGGTAATTTGATACTAAGTCTATCCTTTATTTCGAACACCAGAAATTCAATGTTCCCATTACATCTTAGGGTGTTTTCCTCTCAGTTAAACTATGTTGCACTCACAGGCTGAGCGGTGAAGGTAGAGTGATCTGTGCTGTGCGTGAGCTAGAACACCTGTGCCTCAAGGGGGGGTATTCATCTTTGTGTCCCCAGCTGTGGCGCTATCCCCACTGTAGACAAAGAATAAACCCTGTGGGAATGGGTTATGAAAGAAATTGTGAACTTGACTCGAAGAATTTGTAAAGGCAGTTTAGAAACTGTAAATATCAGTCATCTCATGACACTGAAAAACAAAATAGAGGGTCTTTCTAAAGATAATCTCTAAAAGAAAGCTTCAGGCCATTCTGGCAAGCAGTAAAGTCAACTGTGTGGGTAGAAGTAGATAAACCAGGTAAAAACCGGACATTGACTTGAATTCGACAAAGATTTGGTAACTTACTAAATATGAGACATCAGATCAGATTTTTACTTTATATCTAAGAAGAATTTTCGTGTCACAAGACAGAACTCATCTTTTTAGTAACCGAATCATTTGCGTATCAGATCAAGAGAAAATAAAGGTTTGTCTTATATGAAAAGGACAAAACAGTCTTCAACTCTAATGAGGTCCATTTCCCTACAAAACACAACTGATGGCTTCCCATTGCCATCATGTTTACACTTGAAGACACTTTCCATGCCATAACTCATTCTTCAAATCTTTTTCCCCACCCTCTCTGACTCCCATTACCTCCTCACGCTCCCATCCCACTAAACTTGATGTTTCTCCTCAAATATTACGTTTTTGTGTGCCTCTAGTCTCCAGATCTGAACTGCCTTGCTTTCTAACTAGTGACCTTCCATCCTTCAAGACACAGCTCAAACATCATTGCACCTTCTGGTGCCTTCTGGCAGAGCTAACTGAGTCAGCCAATGCTCTCCAATGGCTCCCATTTGGGCATCCCTCAGTCTCAGGCCATCGTCATGCCTCCACCCAAACCACAAAAGCCTCACGTCCAGCCATTCTTTCTCACCTGTGTCTGTACCCTTTAAGCAACCCAGGAAAGGCCCATTTATGTCACAGGAATGTCTGTTGCTTTGAGGTGTAATATATCTCCTTCGTATTTCCTCCCGCACTAAGCAATGCAAAGAATGATAGAAACATTTAGTTATTTTATTAAACACTTTCTATGTGCCGAACACTGGTTCAACACTGTATTTTATATACATAAAACAGTGGATAAAACTCCTGCCTTCGTGGAGACTGCCTTCAGTGGGCAAAGCATAGCAAAGAAGTTACAAAAGGAAATTAGTTTTAGTTCATGGTGAATATTGAGATGGAAGAAACCAGAGTGTGTGGGGGGGGGGGAGAAGTCATGGGGAAACAATGTGAGGGGAGGAGTTGAGGGAAGTTCTGTCCGAGCTAAAGAACTGTGAGCTGGACAGCTGAACAGTGAGGAGTACAGAACCATGTTCGTGCATAAAGAAGCTCATTCAGATGTCTTGGCGTGTGGACAGGCTCAGCATGATCTTCAAAGAGCACTAAGCCAGAGTGGCTAGACTGGAGTGAGCAAAGAAACATTCTAGATGAAGCTGGACCAACTGGCAGGGAAGAGACTATAGAAGGCCTTGTCTGCTGGAATAAAGAGCATCACTTTATTCTAAATGCAGTGGAACCCAGGAGACAACTTCAAGCCAAGAATGGACATGGCTGGAATAATGTAGTATTAATATGTATGTGCTAAGCCATGATATATAGATATATATATATTTAAAGTTCTGGTTATCTACTTGGACAATACTTGCTCACAGGTTTACTTTTCCCCTTCATTCTCCTCTCCACTGGGGGGCTCCAGAGATTGTCAGAAGTATCTGGCCTGGTTTGTCTCCCAAGTAACTTGGTAAGGCAGCCTCCTCAGTGTCTCCAACAGCTACGTTTGAGATAGGAACGCTAGGAAGAGAGAATAAACAACTGAATAAATAGAGAATTAAAACACAATCATCTCTTGGAAACAGGTCTGCTTTTGACAGACCACATGTGAGACAGTAACAAGAATCACTATTTTTCCGAAAAACCTATGGTACGCCAAGCCTTTACGTGATGAGACTCATTAGAACTGATTAGTTTTATTTTAAGCAAAAGTAACTGTACCAACAGAACTAAGATTTATAGAAGAGATCTGAGAAGTACTGGGGCAGAACCTGCTAGCCTGCTAATTAAAATGACGATGTTAACAGTTACCAGTCTCTAAAGGTTTACTCTGTGCTGTCTAGCACCATGTTAATTGCATTAATGTATACATTATCTCATTGAGTCCTCCATCAATCATAGCCAATATGAATGCCCATCATCCGCTTTACTGAAATTCGAAAAGGCTCAGGGCCCTTCAGTGACCTGTCTAATATCTCCAAAATATTAAGTGGTGGAGTTGGCTTTTGGGTAAAAGACTGTCTGACTCCAAAGCCCTTTATACTAACCAGTATAATAAAATGAAGAGGCTTCTGGAGACTTCAGTTCTAGTCTCAGCCAGCTTTCTTGCAATTTCCGTTTTCCTGATGATAAAATGGTTATCATTATCTTCCAGGAAGAGGTAATAATACCAGTCCAACAAATCTGTAGGGAATGTCCATGCCACGAAGATACCTCGAGTGTTTTGTAAACTACAAGATACTACTCATAAACAATGTATTTTTGGCTGGGTGCCTGATTTTTGCCTTAAGAAGAAGAGCCTCTCCAAAAAATGAATTCCTTAAGATGTAATACTTTTTTTTTTTTCCCAACTTGGTTGCCCTCTTTCAGAACGTGGCTCCAATTCCACATTCAATGTTCATTTAAAGCATCTGTTCCTCTCTCAGACAGGTTCTTCCTAAGGTGTTGACAACATAAGGGAAGTTTCTACCCAGCTCTGCCACCAACTCACTGTGCGGCTTTGGGCAAATCCCTTCCTGAAGACCCCACATGCAAATGAGAGAGCAGGTTTATTGGAAGTTCAAGATTATTCCACATTTCAAATGACTACAGCAGAATGTAGCCCATGGCTGAGATAAAAACAAGAGGAGAATAGGGGCTAGCTCATACTAGGGTACCAGACCTCTGAAACGTTTGTTTCATGAGTAAGTCATGGGGCTCTTGACCATAAGATGACCGCTGACTTGTTCAAAAATTTCAGCAGATATTTTAAGATGCAGCGGACACCCTTCTAGGAGCTGCTACTAAAAACGTTGAACAAAGCCAATCTGCTTCCTGCGCGCCGCACAAGATAGACCAAAACAGGAGTCTGGAAAAGACATTTCAGCCACAGATGCGTTTTGTTTGACCAACACAGTTTTGAACATTTTCTAAACTTGCCAATGTTTTTAAATAATGGGAGATTTCACACAGAAGTTCTCGTTGCTAGCTTCTCTTCTAAAATCCGAATGTTTGGCAACACAGAGCTGGCATTTCCACATGGCAGGGAAACGCTGGAGCTGAAGAGAAGCTGTCCCCAGCCCACCCCAGGCTAGACCTACACCCTCCATCTCCGCCCTGCTCTGCGAGCGCCCACGATCCCCACGCTCGCCGCGACAGAAAGCAACCAAGTGCCAGCTCTCTGGTGTCTTACGCATGTGCGACAATTGGGTTGGTGGGAAAACAATAAAAAGTTATTTTGACCTTGTTGATTTACTACAAAGGGGAAGTACAGAGAGCAGCAACAGGAACAGCACAAAGAAAGTTCCAGGGGGATGGCCTTCGTGGCTGTGTCCCCGTCCCCACACGCAGAGGTCGAGGCTGACAAAGGTTCGTGGAAAACAAACGAGGGAGGGGGCTGCGAGCAGGAGACCTAGGTCTGGAAAAAGTTGTGCGTTACCCTCGGCGAGAATTTTCTTGTCAGTGCCTCAGTTTTCCCAGCAGTCAAACGAGGAAATGTGCTAGACCAAAAACAAAAGATGTTTCGGGTCGGGCCCTGTGAAATTCTCCACCCTCTCTTGGGTTTCCCGCAATACCCGACTTCGTCTTACAGGAAATCGCGCCCTTCTCCATCCCAGTCTACCGGACCGTAGCGCCCCCCCCGCCCCCAGGTCCCCCGTCCTCGGCTACGCTGCCGGGGCGTCTCAGAGGGGAAGGGGGTCGCTTCAGGCCATCTGGGGCTCGGTCTGGGAATTTGGGGCGCGTTCCGCTTGCGGCGGCTCGGGATCGTGCCAAGGAGCCTCGGGATCCCCGCCACCGGCTCGGAGCCGCGCCCGCGTCTCTGTCCCCCGTCTCGCCCTCCCCCGGCGACGCACCGACCCCAGGGGACTGTCGCTCTCCCAGGCAACTGCCCGGCGGTTTCTGGGGAGAGCGGCGACAGGGGACGCCCGCGGGCTGGCCGCTCCCGGCTGCCGGCCCCTCCCGGAGGAGCTGCGCGCTCGGGTGGCGCTCGGAGCCCCGGCAGCCGCAGGTGCCGCCCGCCCTGGGCCAGTCCCGCGCAGCCCCGCGCGCAACGCTGCCCGCCGCCGCCCGCGCCCGGGGAGGTAGGAGTCTTTTCCTTGCTCTCTCCTCGGCTCCGGGAGCCCCTCTGCTAGCCCCCGTGCCCCGGGGCGGAAGCACCAGTACGAGCTTCTTAAAGGAGAGGAGAGAGAACCAAGATCGAGGTGAGTGGTGGTCTAGATTTTTATTTCTTTTAAATAAACCTGCATGGTCAGGGCACTGCTGGGAAGCTAGTAAATTAAAGGGGAAGAGAAATAAGACAAAGGCGGGCAGTCAAGACAACCCACCACAACCAGATAGGGCTGGGATGGAGCCCAGCTTCCTAGTTACTGTGTACCCCCTCCTTGTCCACCAGCCTCTCACTGACTCAGGTCCAGACCCATACAGACTTCAATAAATATTTGCTGGGTGGAGGTAAGCGCCAGGTGTTTCTGACTGTTCTCTACCCAGCTTCTAAACCAGCAGAAACTACCTTTGATGGTTGCCTTCATCTCCACAAGGGTGCTTTCCCCAAGCCGGAAGGATATGAACATTTTTACACAGAAAAATAAAATGCGGTGTATTCACACTGTGGACTGCTATGCAGCCCTTAAAAAGCAGAAATCAGAGCTTGTGAGACCAGCCTGCCTAGATCACAAAGCTGTAAGAGCAAAGGATCACAGCAAGATGCGAAGTGTACCTACTAGTCCCTGTCATTTAGGTGACTTATCTTAAAACACACAGCATATTGTAAAATCATAGAAAGGGGACTGTAAACCACATACTAGATTTGCTGTTGTGTCTGTCTTTGGGAAGTGTGCAAGGGAAACTAATTTGGCAGGGGGGTCAGGTAGAAATAATGTTTACCTGTAATTTTACTATATAAAAATGAGGAAGCAAGGTGGATGAAATATAACCAGTAGAGTGGTGTGTTTTTTCATGACATTTTCTTTCTTACTGTGTTTCTCTGTGTTTCTGAGTTTAAGAAATTCTGTATTTCAAATGCAAACTAAGTTCGGTGCATGAGCTACGGCAGCGAATGGAACAGTTCCATCAAAGTAGCAACTTTCTCATGTCACAACATACGTGATTCAGTTCCTAAAAGACCACACCTCTTACTTAAGGGGTCTTAGCAGCTTAGAAAAGCTCAGCAGTTGACAGCCCCCCAAAATGCAGGCCGAAGCTCGTACGTTAACATGAGAGAATGAGTCTGCGGTGAATAATCTGGTAACTGGCCAGGTCAGGGGAAAATCTAAAAATTTTCTGTGTCCTTATAAGACACATTTTTCTCTCTTAGATTTTCTATGTTCAGGATATTGGTTTGCAGGGGTGGTCACTGTCCTCTAGACATCTTCGGGTGATGCTCGTGTCATCCTACAGACTCTGTGCCAGGAGGTCAGGACGGTGTGGGTTTGGCAGAGTAGAGTACTGTACCTCTGCTGGGTCCTAAGCAGCAAAACAGGAAAGACGTGTCTCCATTTTCCTGCCAGAGATCGTTTCTTTCTTTCTGGATATGAGGGGAAAATACCTAACTTGGTTATCCCCATGGGGAGAAAGTAGGAAAGACAGTTCTAAACTGGCTTGGATACATCAGGTCCAATGGAGAAACCATCACATCCACCTCCCCTTTCCCCAAACAGACACAAAAGTGGTTTCCTGTTGACATATTTACTTCCCGCTAAAAAATTACTGGATGTTTGCTGAACAAAATTGTCTGCATGTCAGGTGGAACTCTGAAACGTGGCAAATTGTAATAATATTTCTCTCTCTTTCTCTGTCTTGATAACTTGCAAGTCAATGCTTGGTACATCTTATGCTACAGGAACACAGGCTACTTGACAAAAGCCTGAGGAGTGAAGAAAAATATAAGAATGACAGGATTGGGGCATGAAAATTATGTGTCTTAAGGTTTTACGCACAAAATGAAAGAAAATGTGATCCCAATCTACAGTGTTAAAAATCTCAACTCGTTAAAATCAATGTTCTCTTTAGGACCAGTCCTCTCTAATGTGATCTGTGGTTCTGTCCTCCCACTATTCCCTGCTTATTCTGGGCTCTAAGTGCAATAATAAAATACAGAGAGTACCCATTCCCTTCTCCCTGGCCCACAGTGAAACACTAAGGGCATCATCATCCCACTTGCTTCTTCCTCCAGCCCCTTTTATACTAAAATTAAAAGACCCTTTTTTTTCTTTCTTTTCTTTTTTTTTTTTTTTTTTTTTTTAGGGAGCATACAGAGTTGAGGTCTTTCTGTCCTGATGTCAATAATTTCCCAGGGTTACTCTGGCCACCTGTTACCACCTGCCCCTCCCCCATACCATTTAATTGGTTGCTTCCTAATTGCTGACTCTTCCTTTGCTCTCCATTTAATGATTCTTTTTAAAGTCCCTGTGGCACTTAGCCAACTATTGGCTTTTAGTATGAAAAGTAGCATTTCCTTAATGAGTCTGCCTTCCAAATGCAGGCTTTACTTACATTTTCCTAATGGGAAAATGAGCTTTTCTTCTAGACTTGCCTAGGAGCTTCTCAAGTGCTTTTTCGGTAAATCCTATCCTTCTCCCAGGTTTGCTCGGGACCCTTTCTTCAATTCTAGCTCTAATCTCTATTTCCATCATGTAGAAAAAGTCCGAGAGGAAATCAATGAATAGACGTTAAAAAAAAATTATATAGAAGGAAATACATCTACTATTAAAATAGTATTCTATTCTTTGCAAATTATGTGCCAGGCATTGCGCTAATTGCCTTATGGACATTATCTCATTAACTATATCGCAGGAGTTGTATTTGTCCCATGAGATTGGCTCAGGCCATATAGCTGAAATGAATTTTTAAACATTGTTTTGTATAAAATCTGGATCTTTAGCCCCCCCCCTTTTTTTTTTCAGATCTGTGTTTCCATGTGGCAACAAACTTTTAGATCTGAGAGCAGTGACTTCTTTTAGATGGAGCCTGGTTTCTGCAGGTGACCAAAGTCCCCTCCAGGCACTGACATCTTCCACCTGGCTCAGTGCATGCACCTGCATTTGTGCCTGGCTCGAATAAGGCATAGGAGCTTGTGATTCCTGAGGAAGGCACTGTGGTTTCCGCCGTCTTAGAGACGAGGGGTCAAGTAATTGGCCCAAAGCCATTGTTAAGTGTCAGTTTCAGAACCAGAACTCTGGATGCTGCCTCTCCTGACCAATTTCAGGGAAAGTTTTCCAAATGAACAAAGCCATAAATGTACATTTCTTCTTACACACATCCCTTTTTGAAGCTTCAGTGTGGCCAAAAATCATGGAACACTTATGCTGTGAAAATACTTTCAGGTATTGTCCCAAATCACATTTGATTTGCCTTTGAGGAGAGGACCATCATCATCTTCAAGTTCAGGGGAAGGGGGAAAAAAAGAAACATGTTTAGTGAAATTTGGCAGTTTGCTGGTGAGGTAAAGCCCAGACTCAGACCTTGTTCTTTTTACGTTGTAGTACCTTCCACAGTAGGAGGAAAGAGGTGGGAAATGTATTTTTATGACTAAAAAAATGATAAAGTTGTTGCTCAAACATCCAAAAAAAATGTTAACAGATAATATATTCTTAACAATATAGAGAGTCACAATGAAATATTTTTATTACATACTTTTTTTTAAGATTTTATTTATTTTTTTTGACAGAGAGAGAGATCACAAGTAGGCAGAGAGGCAGGCAGAGAGAGAGGAAGGGAAGCAGGCTGCCTGCTGAGCAGAGAGCCCGATGTGGGGCTTGATCCCAGGACCCTGGGATCATGACCTGAGCTGAAGGCAGAGGCTTTAACCCACTGAGCCACCCAGGTGCCCCATTATATACTTTTTAAATACAACATTGTTGGACCAGATTTTAAACTTGTTTTCTTACTTAAAGAAATATTTTGCTCCCTTCCTTCTCTGTAAGTCTAAGACCACTCCCCATGAGGCCATGTAGGGGGTTCTCCCAGACACCTGATGTTCTCTGTACTTGTGAAATTATCATTTTCAACACAAAAAATTCTGTTCTGGGGTACAGATCAGGTAAATATTGCAACCACCATATTGTGGTTCTGTGCTCAGGGTTCCTAGAGCCCACCATATTGTAAAGATACCATTTCTTTTTCTCTTCCAGATATCGAGCTAAGGCTTTCAGATCTCTGTTGAGTGAAGATGAATGTTTCTGCCAGGAGAGTTTAATTGGAGGATCTGGGTCTGGGCCGACTTGACCATGGGAGCCAACACTTCAAGCAAACCACCAGTGTTTGATGAAAATGAAGATGGTAAGAATATGTGATTACTGTATATAAAATAGAGAATTTTGCAGAATTCAAATATAAATACCTTGTTTCATACATAAATCATAGTTTAAGACTAAAAGGAAGGAAGGAAGGAACTACAAGAGTAAGCCTGAAAGAAAGAAAGAAAGAAAGAAAGAGAAAGAAAGACTGCAAGAGTAAGTCTGAGGATCTTAGATGCTAAAAGCTGGCTTTTACCTTCCACTTTCCATGAGCCCTTGGGCAGTTTTTTTTTTTTTTTTTTTAAAGATTTTTTTTTTTTATTTGACAGAGATCACAAGTAGGCGGAGAGGCAGGCAGAGAGAGAGGAGGAAGCAGGCTCCCCGCTGAGCAGAGAGCCCGATGTGGGGCTCGATCCCAGGACCCTGGGATCATGACCTGAGCCGAAGGCAGAGGCTTTAACCCACTGAGCCACCCAGGCGCCCCGTTTGGGCAGTTTTCTTAATTACGACTACACCAATACCCTTTGTCCAAAGGGAGCTGTGGATGGGCACCTGGTGGATAAAAGACCTTGAAATGAAAGGATTTGTTGTTCTCTTGCCGTTTCCCTGACAGCTGAAGTTATCCCTACTGCTAGTTGTTATAGAAGATTTCTTGTATTACCAAATTACATCTGAACGATAATCAATATTCATTCTATTATAGAATGGAGTCATGCAAGTAGGAGCCGTCTGAGCTGTTAACTGGCATGCTTCGGGGTCCTAGACAAATTTTGCAAAGCTAGGTCATAGGAAAATGAATCCATATTATTGGAGGAAAGGGAAATTTCAAGGTCAGGCTCAGCCAGAAAAGAAAGAAAAGCGAGGGTTTTCCTGATTCGCTTGCCATCCCACAGTGAGGCCTGTCAGAAGAAGACATCTGCCTCCCCCTCTCACCCTTAGTTCCCATCAAGGAAGCCAGATCAGCCTTGTCAGTATACGCATGGGGCAGCTACTGATAGGTTGGCTGGAAAAAAGGCAGTTCGGGTCCCAGCTAGTAAGCTGTTCAGGCCTCTCAGAGGGAGGGAGTTCTGCTGATTAGACCACAGAGGAAAAGAATAACGAACTGAAATTCCGGAATTCTGAGCACTGGTCCTACTCCAAGCTACCAATGGGGCTCAAGAAGTTTATTTATCCTATCTTCAGTTTAATTTCCTCAGTTAAGTGAGAAGTTAGGGCAAACTTGAAGGTGTTTTGTTTTTTTTAAGATTTTATTTATTTGAGAGAGAGCACACACATGCATGAGGAGAGGAAGAGAAAGGAAGGGAATCCCGAGTGGACTCTGCACTGAACGAGGAACCTACCACAGGGCTTAGTCCCACGGCCCTGAGATCAGGACCTGAGCCAAAACCAAGACTCAGTTGCTTAACCGACTGTATTACCCAGCACCCTTTTGAAGGTTGTTTTCAATTCAAAAAGTTTAGTTTGGAGATCCTAACACCACTTTGCAAAACTTATGAAGCAGCATCTAAATCAGCCACGGAAGTCTACTGTTAGGAAATCTGCTGAAACAGAAAAGGCAAATGACCGCAACTCAAACAAGATAGATACTTTCTACTTTCTCACGTAACAAAATAGGCAGGGAGAAATGTGTGGCTCCAGAGGGCTGCTGCTTTTCCTTCTCTCCCTCTCCCTAGTGTCACTCTTATGCTCCTGCCCCAGGACGCTCCCCACTGCGTTGGCATTCCAGCCACAGGGAAGGGGTCAAGGAGGGAGACTGAACCCATGCCTCCCAAGCCTCTGATCTGGATGTTGTTTATCACTCTGGGGGACAAGCCCAGACCCAGTTATGACTCCCAGACTCCCAGGAAGACTGGGAAACTTAGTTTATTATCTTTTTTTTTTTTTTTAAAGATTTTATTTATTTGACAGACAGATCACAAGTAGGCAGAGGCAGGCAGAGAGAGAAGAGGAAGCAGTCTCCCTGCTGAGCAGAGAGCCCGATGCAGGGCTCGATCCCAGGACTCCGGGATCATGACCTGAGCTGAAAGCAGAGGCTTTAACCCACTGAGCCACCCAGGCGCCCCCTTAGTTTATTATCTTAATGTGGCCATGAGCCTTCTAAAAATAAGTTCTGTTTTGTTACAAAAGACGGGAAGAACTAGCTGTTTAACAGCTAGTTATCAGAGGACAACTAGAAGCTTGCTACCATCTCCGTCTTTGGTTCTTTGGATGGTCTCTTCTAAACACAAATGTCCGACTGCTCAGGATGCCCTGTCCCCAGTCATTCACTATCAAGTCAAAGGTGCATTGTTATTACCTGTACAAAGTATTACAGGGGAACTCCGAATTACCCATTTAGAAAATGGTCTTGGTCAACCTTTCTTCCCACTCTTGTTGCCTGGCTTTGCTTTATCCAGTCATAAAGGCAAAGATCTAAAGACCAGTGATGTTACTTGAGTTTTCCGTCTCTAAAATGAAAAGACGAATAGGCTTGATTTCACTTGTTTGGTTCACTGCACTCCCTGTGGATTCTGAGCCCGTGATGTGCATGAGACCAGAGAAGAGAGCAGGAAAGAGAAGCCAGAATTATTTACTTATTTGAGAGAGAGAGAGAAAACATGCACAAGGAAGGGGGAGGGGCAGAGAGACAAAATCTCAGACTCCCTCCTGAGCATGGAGCCCAATGCAGGGATCGATCTCATAACCCCGAGATCATGACCTGAGCCAAAACCAGGAGTTTGATGCCCAACTAACTAAGCCACCCAGACACCCCACACGTCCTTTGTAACCCCTTGTAGGTCACCACCTTTTAGCTGTTCATCCCCCAGCCTGGTGAGATTAGCATACCAGAGTGCCCCTAAAGACAAGAGCTGAACATAACAGTACAGTCTGTGCCCCCCAGAGGTGATGCTGTGAGTCCGTCCACACACACAGTTGGCAGGCAGAATAAATGAGACAACTTGAGACAGTGTTGAAGTGCCATCAAGGGAATGACTCAGGAATCTTATGGAAAGGGGCAGGGTGATGGTGGAGAGATTCCTTGAGATAGAGTGTGGTCAGAGTTGGCCTTTCTGAGGAGGTGACATCTGAGGTGAAGCCTGAAAGATGAGAAGAAGCCACTAATGCAATGACAAGAGAAGAACAGTTCAAGTACAGGAAACTCAAGTCCAAAGTCCAAATAATGACAAAATCAGAAATAAACAATTACCCGTATCTTAACATTCTCATGCCTATGAGTTTGCATATTATAAAAAGGGAGTGTATTTAATTGCTATATTCACTTGTTTATTTACAAGATCACTGAATTTTTGGAGGGAACGTATGACATTCTGAGCATTCATATTTTTTGATCAGTAAATCCTATAAAGCTGATTTGACTCCTTTCATAGCTCCAGATTGAGCACAAGGTACAATTTTATTTGACTGCTACGAAGCTTCTGACCAAGAAACAAAACAACAACAAAGCACTGACTAATCAAAGAACATTAATGCCTACATCATTTTCTATCTCATTTTTATATAAATAATCAAACCGGGCCAGAATCTAGGGCACTTAAATGAGCCAATTTAATTATTTTAAAAATATTGCTGCAAAGAATCCCAATACATGATGAAAAAGTATTTAATATTTCCTTCAAAGTGTTTGCTGTTCCCAGTAAATAGATTTGAGGAGAAAATGTGAACCAATTTTCCCAAATAATATTTCAAGATTTCTCCTGGAAAAGTGTTTTGATTCACTTTGAAGGTAATTAAAGAAGAAGATATTACCGGGTATCCAGTAAAATAAGCTGTTCTTGCTGGAATTCATCCCGACACTTTGTATTTCATGTTGTTCCATCTGAAGTGAACTTGAAAGCATCATTCTATTAGCTATTTATGCTGATCTTAGTTTGATGAAAACAAAGTGGAAGATTTATAGTGCCGTTGAGTAGAATAAAGTCTTCTCTGATTACTGTTACCTTTTACAAAGTGGATCTCAAATTATACTAGTTTTGTTTTGTTTTGCTTTGCTTTGTGGCCTACGTTTCATATTTTAGTACAAATCTCAGTCGTAACTTTTTTTGTTTTGATAAAATATGCATAATAAAGTGTATCATTTTAACCATTTTTAAGTGTACATACAGTTCAGTGGCAATAAGTATATTCAGATCTGGGCAACTGTCAGCATCATCTGTCTCTAGAATTTTTTCATTTTCCCAAACTGAAATCTGGTACCCATTACACAGCAACTCCCCTTCCCCACACCCCCGGCTCCCTGCCACCCCAGTCCTTGGCAACCATCTTTCTACTTTATGACTCTATGAATTTGACTATTCCAGGTACCTGACATAAATGGGATCATGTAATATTTGTCCTTTTCTGTCCAGCTTATTTTACTTAGTGTAATGTTTCCAAGGTTTATCTGTATTATAGCATTTATAACAATTCCATTCCCTTTTTAAGGCTGAATATATTCTACTACATGTATGTATCACATTTTGTTTATCCTTTATCAGTGGACATTTGGTTGTTTCTGTCTTTGATTATACTATAAATAATACTGCTGTAAACATAAGTGTACAAACATCTGTGAAAGTCCCTGTTTTCAATTCTTTCAGGTGTATTCTTAGGTGTGGAATTACTGGATCATATGGTAATTCTTTAATTTTTTAAGGAAACACTCCACTGTCTTCCACCTAGTTAGGTTTTGTGTTTTGTAGTCAAAGACCGCTTAGCATAGTGGGTGAAAGCCTGGGCTCTGCTATTAGAAACACATATACGCGGATTTGAATCTCAGCAGCACCATCATCAAACACGAGTCAATTTGACTAGTGATAAAGTGTTCTGAGGGGACCTGAAATACCATGGGGAAAAAAGTCCCAAACCTAAGTAATTACTAATGAATTAACATGGGGTGGGGTGGGGTGGGGGACCACCTTTCTATTCTGCAAGTTACTGAACCTCTGTAAAGCCTCAGTTTCTTCCTATATAAAATGCAAATGATTATCAGGCATCCTTCCTTGGGTCATTGTAAGGTTCAATAAAACAATGTAAGTAAAACACTTAGTGGGGTGTCCCAAATAAGGAAAGCACCCAATTAATGTTAGTTACACCATTATTTACAAGCAGAGTCTCTTAGCATGAGCTCTTTGCTGAACTTCAGCTTCGAAAGAAACAAAATTGATTAGATGCAGCTCTTGTAGATGCCATAGTTAATATGACCCACTCACAATTCTATCAATGAAATTGAAATGACAGAATGGCAGATTTCATGGATTCTCTGAAAACCTATATAGAAAGCCCTTTAAAAAGAAGCCAGGTTAATGATCTCACAAAAACATAATCTCATCTGGTTTCTCTTTCATCGTTCCCCTGGGTGATTGTATTTTCATTTGAGGCAAAATAAAAAACTCAGTAGGCTGAAAAATCAATAAACTTCACTTTTTCTAATTTAAGCTCAAAGATGACTAGTTAAGTAATCCCATTTGATCAACAGACACAGTGACAAATGCCCTCCCTTCTACCCAACTACCATATGGATGCTCTAGAGAAATAATTAACGATAAAGACATTGTAAGTTGTCTGAAAGTAAAGATTATGCTTGTAAGTGATATTTTTTTAATGCTTGTAACTTTTTCTTTAAATCTGCTTTATTTCCTCTGTCTGAACAGTGTTTTGTTTTGCTTTGCTTGGGTTTTTTTTGTTTGTTTGTTTTTTTAGTTTTGCTTTCTTTTGGCTTGTTTTATTAAAAAAAAAATCAGCATTTGAAAAGGCCAGTCATTGAGGTTTTCAAGGTGATTTAGGCAAAGAAACTCTTGAATAGCAGGAGAAGGTAGCTTGTTTACAATTCAGGGTCTAGCAGCAGGAGAGGATCTTGCAATCATTGTTAATAGTGTGTGTTTCTAAGCATATACAAAGAATATAGGAGTGATAGAATTGGTGTAGTTAAGCCAAGAGATAATTTTCTGGGGTGTTGTAGCTAAGAAAAGTTGGCTTTAGGTTAAAAGCTGCTACAAAGAGCACATCAGCACCCTGAGTTTGCAGAGAGCCAAATTATTGCATTATTCTTTGGACTTGCTGGAAACTCAGTGTTCTACTTTGATTTGGCAACACTTGTCTCCTAGGATGTGTGACCGGTGCCAGTTTTCCTACAACTTCTTTGGTGGCAGAGGCAATGGGTCCTTCAAAATGTTGGGCCAAAAAAATTGACCACAGATTTGCAGCCCAAAAGAAATGGGAACTTCCTGAATTGATTCCAGCAAAGAAGGACTTTGAAAATCTCCTTTGTTAAAGTCTATGCATTGCGTTTTTGTACCCAGTTGGAAAGGCAAATAATTTCAATCTTTCCCCTCTAAAACATGGAGTCCGATGCTCTTATATTATTTACTATTTTATATTTAAAAGATTGGGAGAGTATAAGGAGAATTTCTCTTGTGAGAACTGGCTTCTTAAAAAATTAAGGCATCTTGGATGGTCTGACATTTAGTTAAAGCATTCGTCATAAATAACCTCAGCTCCACTGGTTTATAAGAATGGGTACTTATGAGAGCTTTATCTCCCCCATTCTATGGAGTTGGAAGAATCAGGGAGAAACTGGACAGCCAAGAAAACAGACCTCCCAGACAGAGGTAGTGCTTCCGATTTGCATGTTTCCTGAATGTTTCCTGAGCAGTGAGTTATGAATACATATTTAGAAGAATCCACTCTAGCTAATGCAGTAAAGCTACATCCTGCCTTCAGAGATTCACAATGCTTATTAGCATGTTAAAGACCCTGAAAAGTCCTAGAATATTGAAATCTTGGGATTCTGATATTTTTCCAACTTACTTCAAAATGAAACCATTTCTGTAGAAAACCTTTTAATGCATCGTGACACATCATATTCTGGGGCTCTCAACTTGGGAAATGAAAGGTCTTGATTGTATCTCTTCTTTCTCTGTTGGAAACATGGTTTGTTCCCATTGATTTCTTCCCCCTCTGGTTGAATGGCAGCAGACTATGATGGGCAAAATCTTTTCGGCTACAGAGTGATTATGTTCTGCAGGGTTTTCTCACCATGAGTTCTTCATGGAGCTCAATTCATGTCTCCTCAGGTTAATGAGTTAAAAGCTAGGTAGCTCTGTTTAACTGTGAGATGCTGCGTGTTGCTGGTCCAAGGAGGAACTGGATTGGGAGACAGTTCATTTCTTCCTTATTGCTTTTTTTTTTTTTTAAAGATTTTATTTATTTATTTGACAGACAGATCACAAGTACACAGAGAGGCAGTCAGAGAGAGAGGAAGAAGCAGGCTCCCCACTGAGCAGAGAGCTGGATGCAGGGCTCCATTCCGGGACCCTGGGATCATGACCTGAGCCAAAGGCAGAGGCTTTAACCCACTGAGCCACCCAGGCGCCCTTCTTTATTGCTTTTTCTTAAGAAAGAACATTTTAGTTCAGAGTGTCTTATGAATAAATTGTGGCAAATAGTTGCTCAGTATTAAATAACACTCAAGGCATACTAACTTTATTTTTATCCAAAGCTAGAGACATTTTTCAGTTTTCATCTTGAAACTACCTAGGTTGAACTCACTAGGTCTATAAGCTGGTTTCAGTGTTCAGAACATGTGTTGGTTCTCCAAGCCTACTGTCTTCAGTGAGAAAGACAGTGAAGGAGGGTCCAACATCTGCTGAATGGCCCGAGAGGCCCGAGCTCAGTGACCAGTGCGAGTCATCAGTTGACCACTTAAGGGTCTATGCATGATACAAGGATTCAACTATGCATTGCTGTGTGACCAATGTCATTTGGGAACAGCCACAAAAAGCCAATATGGAATAATATTCTTGTTAAACTGGGACAGTGAGCCTTGTTTCTATGGTGAAAACACCAAAAAACTGACAGTGATAGATTTTGAATTCAATAGACCAGCACTTGCCATATTTTATTCCTCTTGAGCTATTTCTTCTCTTTCTGGAGTCATCTTTACAGTAGAAGAACTCATGTTAACCTTGCATTATACTGGAGTAGCCAGTATTTTTTATTTCTGAGAATTACTTCACATAGGGGTTGGCAATCTTTTTGTATGATGGGCCAAATAGTAAAGACCTTATGCTTTGCACTTCAGTCTCTGTCACAGCTACTCAGCTCTGCCATCGTGGCATGAAAGTAGCCACAGATAATGAGAAAACAAAAGAAGGTGGCTCTCTTCCAATAACATTTTATTTATGGGCCCTGTGATTTGAATTTTACATCATTTTCACTTGTCGCAAAATATTCTTTTTATTTTTTTTCCGAACATTTAAAAATACAGAAGCCATTCTTAGCTTATAAGGCATTTAGAAATAGATGGTGGGTTAGATCTGGCCTGCGGGCCCTCCTTTGCTCACCCTTGACTCACGGCATCCTGCAGACATTTATTCACGTGTTTTGAGGCCCCCTCTCATATCCATCCATAGCCCTCTAGCCTTAAACTGAGAAGCCAGGCAAGGAGAATGGTGTCTGTTCTCCATAGATGCCTAAAGTCATGTCTTTTGGCTCATCATTATGAACCAATGGAGAACTTGGGCCAGATAACTGACCGTTACAATGGATCAAAAGTATTATGTTTCTAATATATATTATTTGAAAGTTATACTGACTAGGTTCAAATAAAAGGGTCCCAGCCTGTAATTCCCCTGAGATATCACAGTGGAACTGATTTCCTACCAGGGGCATTTCTTCAACTGAGGGGCATCAAACAACCAGAGGTGTTGATCACCCCGTTCTACCCCATTGTTCTACTTTCTGCTTTGTTCTAAGGAAATAGCCAGTGTATTTTTGACTTCTGAGCATAGTCAGGAATTAGGGTTTAGTCAGCAGGAAAGGAAGCCATTGGTGCCCAATGCTTGGTCTTGGCAGCAGTAGTGGTAAATCCCAGACACCCTGGGGCACAGAGTTTCATAATAAGGAAGTGCTGACTATGCAAACAGATGCCATCATTTGGCCTTGGAGGTTGCTTCTCTGGAGAAGGTCCAAATATATCCTTAGAGGACCTGCCAACCTCCACATGTATTGGTGACAACCATTTGCTGCCAACCATTTGTTATGATTAAGGGTTAGTGAGCCAGCTAAGTAATTTGTCATCAGGGGATCAAAAGTGATATGTTCTAGAGCTGACCTTCACCTTTAGCTCGTATCAAGGTATCCCTTATAGGCTAAACCAGTGGCTCCCAGAAGCCCTCTGTGAACCAACACCAACCTGTAGCAAGGCTTTTCTTTGTCTGTGATGGAAGGAGAAAAATGAGGGCAATAAAATTAGCTTCTCTGAAAACTAATACCACTAAACATCTCAGTTCTAAGATCGTGTCCTTTCGTGTGTGTGTGTGTGTGTGTGTGTAGTGTGTGTGTTTAGTGGTTAAGTGGAAATAGAAATTTTTCTATTGAGTGGAAATAGAAATTTTTCTCCCCTGTGAGAACTCAGTGAAGTGACTTTCCTCTCTAATCCCCAGTTTCCTTGTCTGTAAATGGGAGCTAAAATTTGATCTGCCTCATACAATTTTTTGTAGAAATAGAAATTGATTATCCCAGGGCTGCCTGGGTGGCTCAGTCAGTTGAGCATCTGATTCCTGGTCTCAGTTCGGGTCATGATCTCAGGGTCGTGAGATTGGACTCCATGTTGGGCTCCACATTCATTGGGGAGTCTGCTTGAGATTTTCTCTCTCTCTCTCTCTCCCTCTTTCTCTCTCAAATAAATATTTCTAAAAAAATTTTTAAGTGACTATCCATAAAAAGCATATAGCATAGTGCCTGGCACATAATAACTGCTCAATAAACATTAGTAATACCGTTACACATTATCATAATCACCTGAACTTTTAATGCTTTTATGTGGCAAGTAAAAAATAAAACCTACCCAGTGTGTTTTCCTTTTCTCCTCTAGCCCTTTTTTTTAGGGTGATGGGATTTTCTGATCTGTAAAATTCAACTGTATAATTGTAAGTTTCAGTAAGTTCTTATAGATCACTTACTTAAGTGGCTGAGATGAAAAAAAATGACCTATTTCCATCAAGATGATATTTAAGTGAAAGATGGTTCCCCAGGCTAGCAGTCTAGGAAGGGAGATGGGAAGCTGAGAATTGAGTCAACATTTATTTTCAGTATAAGATAATTGAGAATCACTGATGGTCTGGATGTGGATTAAGACGGAAAGGACAAAATCAAGAATGAATTCTATCTAGGTGTTTACTTGAGTAGGCAGGAAGATGGCTGTGACACTTGGCTGACATAAATGTGGGACACTGAGGGGTTGGGGACATGTCCAGGCATAATCGTGAGTCCTTGTTAGGGTTTGTAAAGTGACCAAGAGGCTCTAAATCGTGGTGTTGGTTAGGATCCTGGGACTGAGCAGTCAGAGGTGACTGGGGAAGTCCAGGCTAGCAATCTGAAGGTGTGGTTCTCAATTCTATGGGGACTGAGGAGTCTGGGCTAGGAGAATATGTGGAAACAAAAGAGGAGAGGAAGCCCATGATTGAGAAGTCAGGCAGAGGAAAGCCATCAAGCTAAGAAAAGTGAGAAGCAGTAGACATTAAAGAACAAGAAATGGTTTATCCTGAAATTTAAGAGAGAAGAGTATTTTGGGAATGAGGAGTAGTCATTTCTGTTGAATGTTCCTGTGGGATAGAAGCCAGTGAGAAATAACTATGGGATCAGGCAAGCAGGAGGAGACTGGGGACATGGATGAAAGCAGTTCAGTGGGGATATGGGGGCATGAGCCAGACTCTGGGGAGTTGGTGGGTGTAGGTGAGGCGAAGGACATAGACACAGCAAGTGTCAACTCTTTCAATAAGTGTGGTCTAAAGGGGAGCAGAGAAATGAGCCAATAGCTGAAAGTGAATATGATGTGAAGGCAAAAATCATTTTTTAAGAGGAGATACTAGACTGAGCCTACAAGTCTAAGCTTTCTACCAAAATAAAGGGAAAAAACTAGGAAATCATGTGAACAGGAACCAGGGCTGGCTCCACCCAAGTGGGACGAGGGCAGGTACACGGGACCTTGCCTTCAGATGGCTCCCACATCTGGGCTGGAATGCCCTGCATTGCTGTCTCTGAACTCTGACCAATGTGATATCTGAATTTGTATTTGTGAGGTCTGATGAGACAATGGATCCTGCCATGAGGGCTTGGCTTACACGCTGCCCCCTCCCCAGGAAGAGTTCTAGGTCTGTTGATCCTGGTGCCACCCTCCCCCCTGCCACCCTCCATCTATGACAGAAGTCTGGGTACTGATGCAAGGATAGGTGGGGTGAGCACCCCTGTGACGTAGCCAGATGGGGCATGGTGGTGACTATTGTTGCCCCAGGCTGGCAGTTTCTCTGGGAGGTGGCCAGTTAGAAACTCTCTCTTGGACTCTCACCCATCCCCATCTTCCTCTCCATATACTAAATACGTCATGACGTTTGATTTAGAAGCAAGTGATGTGAAATGCACCCACTACCCAGTAACATTCTTGTTAGGAGTAATGGGAGAGACCAACAACCATAATGTACTTTATCATCGACTCAGTGTGCAGTTCACGCATGGCAGGACCAAGGTGTAGGAAGATGAAAGCACTGACCTAAAATCAGAGAGCCACACAACTAGATCCTGAATTTTTTCAAGGAAGCTCTAGGCCCAATGTGGGGCTTGAACTCATGACCCTGAGATCAAGAGTCACATGCTCTACTGACTGAGACAGCCAGGCGCCCCTAGATCCTGAATCATGATGTTAAAAGAATCTCATTTCTTTCAGTTATAGATATCTACCTAGGATGGCCAACCAGAATGAATTTATAAAATCAAATGAACAAATGGAAGGAGATTCTTTTCAGTGAAAAACAGCAAATGTCCAGGGATGCCTGGGTGGCTAAGTAGCTCAGGTCATGATCCCAGGGTCCTGGGATTGAGCCCCAAGTCTGGCTCCATGAGGAGCCTGCTTCTACCTCTCTCTATCCCTCTTCCTCTGACCCACCTTCCCTTCATGTTTGCTCCCTCTCGCTCTCTCAAATAAATAAATAAAATCTTACCAAAAAACCCAGCAAATGTCCATTACATGTCTACTACTGAATCCTGCTCTCAGAGAGGTGCACCACTGCCCCTCACAGTGACCTCTACCTTCACCTCTGCTGGAACTCACATACATATCCCTTAGACCACATGGTTACTGAAGGGATAGGGGTTCCGTGTATTAAACCTTTCCTTGTCTGGCATGAATTATGCCGTTAATATCTATTCTTGAGCTTTGCTCGTCTTCCTTTGTTCATCAAAGACAACAATTACAGTGACGTTCATGTCTTTCTCAATTCATTTTACCATCACTGTCACTCATTTTTCGACCTATTTATATCAACCTAATTTGTTTGACACCTGGTGGGATAATTTTGATTTACTTTTACAAAATACTGAAGTCATTACCACTTTGATAACTTTCTCATTTTCTGTCCAGGGTATGTGTAAATTACCAGGGAAAATATTCTAAACTCAGGCTTCGTTAAGCATTGACAAGAATTTAATTCTTACATTCCTAATTGATAACTAGAATTGGCTTGCTTTCCTCGGTGGGTTTCCATCCAAGACTATGATTCCAATATTCCCTGTGGTTCACATTTTGTGGAGGTCTCCGACATAAAGAGAAATGAATGTTATTGCAGCTGTTCTTAGGAAGTGTGTGTTTAAATGTGCATTTAAAATCATGTTTTATAACTATAAAATTAGTACATTTGAATTATAGAAAGCTTGGAAAATATAATCAGGAAGAAAAAATTACCCATAATGCCTCAACCCATTGGTAACCCCTGATAACATTTCAGGGAGTTTCCTTTTGCAGTCTCCATCCTGCATCCTTTCTGGCATCCCTCAGCCCTCTACAGTTTTCTTCATATTTCTTGTTTTCATTGACTTATTTTTGTTGTGTTTTTTCCTGTCACTAGGGAAAAAAAAAAACAACTCAGTGAGGACAGGAATTGTGTCTGTTTTGTTCAGTTCTATATCATTAATATCTCCTTGTTGAGTAAATACTTTAATAGTCTCGTCTTTTTTACCTGTGTGTGTGTGTGTGTGTGTGTGTGTGTGTGTGTGTGTGTGTAGAAAAGCCTTCTGATATATTTGGAATGATGTACTACATACATCCCTATCTTCATTTTCACTTATGTCATGAGTAGATTATCCCAGTTTTGTAAAACTTGTTGACTCTTGAAAGTATAATTTAATTTTTTAAAGATTTTATTTATTTAATTGACAGAAAGAGAGAGAGCACGAGCAGGAGGAGGTAAGAAGGAAAGAGAGAAGCAGACCTCGTTGAGCAGGGAGCCCAATGCAGGACTTGATCCCAGGACCCTGAGATCATGACCTGAGCCCAGACAGATGCTTAACCTACTGAGACACCCAGGCACCCCTTGAAAGTACAATTTAGTGTTCATGAAATTCTGCAACATGGACATATTATGATTTATTGAAACGTATAGTTTTGAACATACCTAGGTTCTAAAATACAAAGGGAATTTTCAGAGTGCAGTTGCTTTTTTGTGACATTGAATAATTGTTTAATCCTGAAAAATATTTGGGTGATCAGAAGGAAGAGATACTTATTTTGGAGTATTAAATTACTATATATGAAATAATATTCAAAGGAGTTTGGCTGGTCTATTTAGATGAAGTTTAAGTATGAATATTATATAAAAATTAAATAAATGATAAACTTGAATGAGGTGTGAAGGATTTTTGAAAGAATTTTTGGATTCTGGGAAAATATCACATAAAATTTGTCATTTTAAATATTTTTAAGTATACAACTCAGTGGCATTAAGTACATTCATGGTATGTGCAACCATCACCACTATCCTTTCCAGAACTTGATCCCCAAAGGAAACTCTGTACCCATGAAATAATAAGTCCCCCATTCCTTCTCCCTCTCACCCCTGGTAACTCTATTCTGCTTTCTGACTCTACGAAGTTGACTCTTCCAAGCACATCCTGTAGGTATCATCATATGATATTTGTCATCTCGAGCCTGGCTCATTTCCCTGAGCATGAGGTCTTTGAGGTTCCTCAGTGCTGTAGCACGTGCTAGAATATCACCCATCCTTTTTGGTGGCTGTACACTCTTCTATGGTCCATATATACCACATTTTGTTGATCCATTTATCTGTCGATGAACACTTGGGTTATTTCCACCTCTGCGCTTTTGTAGATAATGCTGCATGAACACTGGTGTGCAGGCATCTGTTCAAGTTCCTGCTCTCCTGTGCTTTGGTGTATACACCTAGGAGCGGAGCTGCTGAGAGAGAGCTCTCTGAGTTCAACCGTTACAGGTATCTACCATGCAGGACTGTGCTTACCATTATGCAATGGTAGAGAATGAGCTTTCTGTTCCCTCCAACATCCTTTACAAGCAGGAGCCCTGTAGTCATCTCAGGATTTGTACCTATACATCACTACTGGACATACCCGAGCTTTGGCTTATCCATACTGAAGGAGAGAGTGGCTTAGAAGACCAGGAACTATTATTTTATTTTTGTTCAAAATATGTTGCCAACAGGCAATTTTAAGAGTCAGCAGATTGTGTTATAGGTAGAAATGATGCCCAGATGAATGATTTCCTCTTGGTCTCCCTCCTCGAGAGCCAAGCTTGGCACCAGGGAGATACCAGACAGTTATAGACCTCTCCTTCAAGAATCTTCAAAACTATATTCTTGCCCTGCTCGACAAGCTTCTCAAACTTGTTTCTTGAACAGTGGGAGTCTACTTCCATCTGTTCATCAAGTTCTTGGAATATGTAATTGAAGTTAGAATTAGCCAATCTTTCTCCTGTTTTAACATGTCATCACATTTTTCTATCCCTGCGTTTTGAGTTGGACATGGAGGGCATGTGTTGTTGTCTAGTGGTAACAAGCTTAGATTTTGGAGTCAGAAGCTCCAAATTAGTTTCCTATTATTAGTTTCCTGGGGCAACTGTAACAGGTACCACAAGCTAGATGGCTTAACGCAATAGAACTTCTGACAGTTCTAGAAGCTGTAAGTCCTAAATCAAGGTATTGGCAGGGCCATGGCCCACTGACTCTGCTAGGGGAGGATACCTCCTGTCCAGTTCATGCACTGGTAGCATCCTTTCAGTCTGTCTTCATGTGTCTCTGTGTGTCTGTGTGCAAACTTCCCTCTTCCTACCCAGACACCAGTCATATTGGATGAAGGGTCCACTCCATACTGGATTCATAACCTCATCCTAACTTAAACAATTATATCTGCAACATCATTCCTAAGTAAGGTCACATTCTGAGGTACTAAATTAATGACTTCAACAAATATTTTGAGATTGATCTACTCAAAACCAATACCCTTGATGTGACTGCTAACTCCAGCTCTTACTAGCTCCTTGACCATGAGCACCTTGCCTACTCTCCTTAAGTCTCAGGGTTTTATTTGTGTTTTGGAGCTCATGAGGATTATATGAAATAATTCAAGTAAAATGCCCTATACAGTGCTTTGTATGCTGAGCAGTGGAAAGTGCTAGCAGATTATCCTTAGATTTGTGATGGGGATTTCTATGTAGGTTTATGTTAGGATTCTGGTTTAAAGTTAGCATCTTTTTCTTTTTCTTTTTAAAGATTTAATTTTTTTTTAAATTTGACAGAGAGATTGAGATCACAAGTAGGCAGAGAGGCAGGCAGAGGGTGGGGGTGGGGGTGGGAAGCAGGCTCCCTGCTGAACAGAGAGCCTGTTGCAGGCATGACCCCAGGACCCTGAGATCATGACCTGAGCCGAAAGCAAAGGCTTAATCCCCTGAGCCACCCAGGTGCCCCAAAGGTTAGCATCTTTTATTTAAAAGAGATCTAACTGTTCACGTGGCATCCACTAATAGGATTCTGAGGAACTCCAAATGATACCAACATTAGTTCGTGTATTTGTGTATTCTTTCCTGGAGAAGGCTCCATGTCATCTAAGAATATGGTTGCACTGATATTCAGCAATTCATGATGCTCTGCGGGGGCGGGGGTGGGGGGACGGGGTTTATAGGGAACTTTCAGTGCAGGAAACTTAGAGCCAAGTCAGAGAGATGGGTGGCTGCCAGGTGGGCTAAGAGAGACTGGGGCTCCAGAGTGCTTCTCCAGTGTGGTACCTCTGTGGTTATCCTGTTCCACCATAGACAAAAATGGAGGCCAAAATACCAACACGGTGATTTACAGAGCAGAGAACTGAGAGCAAGGTTAGAAAACCTGCCCAAGTTCACACATCCAGAAAGAGGCAGAGCTGAAGCATCACCCTGCTTCTGTCTGCCTCCAAAGCCCAGGGATAGTGTTTGACATTTGCAAGGTACTTGCTCATCCTTTTCCAATGTGATTCTTAAAGTAATTCTGAGATATGAGTAAGAAAGTGATCATCATCCCCTTATTCAGATAAGAATACGAGTCTAAAAATGGTTTTTAAAAAAACACTAGCCAAAGTCACCAAGCTAGTAAGTAGTAAAGAGATGGCTGTCTCTGGTTCCTAAAGTTAAGTTTTTTTGGGGGAAAGAAACAGACAAAGAAATAAACAAAAACCCAAAAAACCCCAAACTCATAATTATTGAGTGCCTATTATATTCTTGATGTATTCCCAGTATACATTATTTCATTTAATCCCCACCACAGCCCTATGAGGTAGGTATCATTATATCTATCTCATGAATGAGAAAAAAAAGGCAAGCAAGTCTTCAGGGTAAGATGATGAGTCAAACACTTTTCTCTACTTCCATCCCCTAAGAACTGGCAGTGTCCTGTGCCTCTAGAAGGACAGGTGAAGGGGGAGGTCTAAAATAAGAAGGATTGTTTGGATGGTTGTATGAAAATTGATCCTGCCCTTCTACCACTTTGTTAAAAGAAAGAAAAAAGAAAAGAGAAGAAGGAAGAAAGAAAGAAAAAAAGAAACAAACAAACAAACAAACTAGTCCTCTCCACCCCACACCATGGTTTATCCTCTGGAGAGGATGGTCTCCTAACTGTGAAGACCAGGTGCACCAAGCACAGGGGCACCTTGTAGAAAATGGAGGGACCGATCAGGTACATGAGCACATACTGGGTGCTCAGACCCTCAGCCCTCTTTTCCTATTTGGCTCTGATAACACTAGCAGCTGGGGTCTCAGTCTCCAGACAAAAGGATAATAGAGCGTGTGTTTTTTTGTTTTAGTTTTTGTTTTTCTGAAGACTTTGACCAACCTAAGAAGGAAGATGTACAGTTACCAACATGAGAGTTTTCTGAACACAACGTCCTAGCCATAGCTCTCTAGAGTGAAGCTTACTATTGACAGAACTCCCCCACAGGCTCGTAACTTCCAAAGGGGACTTTAGGTCTCCACACTTAAATATGAGCAGATAACTGAGGGTTTTCAGACACACAGGAAAGACTTCTCATAGGACAGATAAAGACTAGGTTTTCAACAGAAAAAAATGCAACTTAAGGAAAACTGTCAGAGAGATGTTAAGAAATAACAATTATCGGGGTGCCTAGGTGGACTCTATTGGTTGAGTGTCTGGCTCTTGATGTTGGCTCCAGTCAGGATGGGATCCAGCCCTGAGTGGGGCTCTGTGCTGAGTGTGGAGCCTGCTCAAGAGTCTCTCCCTCTGCTCCTGCTTGCGTGTGTCTGCACTCTTTCCCTCTCTCTTCATGAAATAAAGAAAGAAAGAAAGAATGAAAGAAAGAAAGAAAGACTTTTTTTTAATAGAAAAAAAATAGGATATCAAGAAAGCAACCTTTAGAAAGCAAAATTTAGCTTTAGAAAAAAAATATATAGCGTGTGTATAAAGATTCAAATGTTTAAAAGATAAATTTAAGGAAATTTTCCATAATGAGTAAGCAGACAGAGAAAGAAAAGAGCAGGACAAATAAAATTTAAAGCCCAGTCTGATGGGGCGCCTGGGTGGCTCAGTGGGTTAAAGCCTCTGCCTTCGGCTCGGGTCATGATCCTAGGGTCCTGGGATCGAGCCCCACATCGGGCTCTCTGCTCAGCAGGGAGCCTGCTTCCTCCTCTCTCTCTGCCTGCCTTTCTGCCTACTTGTGATCTCTGTCTATCAAATAAATAAATTAAAAATAAATAAATAAAATAAAATAAAATTGGGCTTAAAAAAAAAAAAAAAGCCCAGTCTGAGAGTTCCAGTTTCTAAATAATAGAAGGCTCAAAAAGATGGAAAGAAGAGAAGAAACCATGACCACTTAATTTAAGGGAAAAAAGAAAAGCCCTGAACTTAAGGACACATATTTCCAGAATGAATGAGCTGATTCAATGTGCAGCACAATGAATAAAAAAGCTGTATCATTATGAACTTTCAAAGCATTCAATACAAATATACTATCCTGTAAGGTTCCAGAAAGAAAACTGTTGCATCCAAGGATCTGGAATCAAAATAACTTTAGACTTCTCAGCAGTGACACATAAAGCTAGAAATTAAGGAGGGCAATGCCTTCAAAATTTTGAAGGAAGGTAATTTCCAACCTAGAATTCAATACCCAGCTGGCCTCTCAATTGAGTATGAAGAGAATAAATTATTTTTCATATATGCAGGTTTTTAAAAATTAACCTCCCAAGCAATCTTTCTTTCAAAGCTATTGGAGGATGTCCTCCACAAAAACAAGGGAGTAAAATAAGAGGGAGGAAGACAGTGCATGCAACGAGCAGGAAATCCTTCATTGTAGAGGAATGAAGGAGAACCCCAAGATGGTGGTCAAGGGGAGTCCAGGATGACAGCTATGCAGTGAGATCACCAATTCAGATTCGGTTAGGTCAGAGGGCTCTGGGAGATACATTGTCAGAAATATGGAAATGTGATTGATGCTCTTGAACACATTCAAGGGGAATTTAGACAACTGGAGAAGAGTCGGAAATTGAATTAGGAAAAAGGATATAGGAAAATGAGCACATGTATAAACAACACTATTATTAATTGCAAGGAAAACAAAAACTGTTCAAGAAAGGAAAAGCCATCATAGAGTTTACTCTATGGCCTGTATCATTTCCATAGTCATAAGAATGGAAATACTGAATGCTGATCTAATTGAAATTATTCCATCAAATATAACTACTTTGGAAAGATGGGCTCGCGTTGGGATGAGACCCCAAGAGCTGGAAGGTGAGTTAAATCCTCCCCTGCCATCTTGGAGATTTAATAAGTAATACCCAAAACTGAAAAGAAAAAAGAAAATTATGCTACTTAGAAGATAAGGTAGGAACTAGCAAATTCATTAGCTCGAAGAGGTATTAAGTGACAGCTTCTTGGCCAGGAGAGATTGGAGAGAGAGACAAGGGTGTGAGAGGACTAAAATCGGTGTTTTATAATAAACCTTTAGAACTCTTTGGCTTCTCAAATTGTGTAGAAATGTAGAGAGATAGAGATACCTAGCTTTGATAAAATTAAAAATTTTTTAAAGAAAAATTAATCAAAATATTAATTCATGCTTATCTTTAAACTATTTTTTCTTCTTTCTACTTAATTTTGCCTACTTAGTTCTGTATTTTTAATACCAAAATCATATTAGTTTTATATAAAAATAATCTTCTTTGTGAACAAAGAACTGACGTTCAGAAGTGTCACGTAAATTTACTAATTTTTTTTCATCTTATAAGTAGGAGCTAGGATTTTAAGGCAGTTCTGTCTGACTCAGATTGTTTTTTATCATTGATCAAAATATCCATTAAAAATGAAGCAGCACAATTATCATGTCACTATATTCCTGGCCCCGCCCCTGCCCCTGGAAAGTCCACAGAGCCTCTTTCCATACCAAACATCAACACTGGATAGCTTTCATCTGTCTACATATTTGCCTATATATCTATTTATTTATCCCCATCTAATTCCAGAAAGATGGAAGACTGGATTGCTAAGGTGCTATAGGAAAATAAAATACAAATGAGACAAGGGGCATTTGATCACACAGGTTACGTGTTCTCACGAATGCAGCTGACTGAGTCATACTCAGTTTCCTGAGGGTGTGACTTAGTCCCAAGCTCCTTCTGTTTTTCCAAGGGTCTAGCAGAGTCATGCGCATATAGATCCTCAATGGATATTTGTTGGTTTGACTTGCTAGCAAAACTGTAGCATCTGGACAAGTGACCTTAGTTTCTTTCCCACTTTGTTGTGACTGTCTTTAAACGGTATATGTGAGCCTTTCTTTGTGACTGCCTCCATTTGGGAACATAGTATGATGACTAAACATTCATCTGATGAATGGGAAATTGCAAAATACACAGGAAGAACTATATTTTTAACCAGAGGTTCATTTTTTTTTTCCTGTTCTTTTACTTTCTTTCTTGGCAAACCATGCAATGTCCATCCTAAAAAATGGGCAAAGCGACAACAGAACTTGGAAGAGGGATTGATCCCTCCTCTGTTCTGAGAAGGGCTGTGGCAGTCTTTGGTGTCGTGTGGGCGCCTTTCTGGTGACAGAGTGAAATACTCACACCTCTGTTCAAGGGTCGTGCAGATATCCTCTGACTCCTGCTGTAAATTATCCTCTAGTCGCTGGGAGGTTGTCAACCATGTCCTCACTTAGGACAGTTGGTGGGTGGAAGGTTGCCAAGGTGGAGAATGGCAGTTCCCAATGCTTTTGAGCTCAAAGACCGAGTAAGTCAATCCTTGAGGTTTTAACATGTAAATCCAATGTCTGCCGGGAAATCTCAGCATTCAAGTGGAGACTTATTCTACTGCCTGCCTCATTAAAAAGCATTTTGATTCTAAGTTGTTGGTAAGACATTTCTTAAGAGTTACCTGTTGTAAATAATGATGTCTTAGGAAATCTACATGAAAGAATAGATCCTTAAAATTTTTCCTCTAAAGCCATCTATAGTTCATAAAACTTTGATGATGGTGCTTCCTTTTTCCCTTCCTCCACTTAATGTGTATTCAGTAGGCCACTGCTCCGTGCCCACCATGGTTCTAGACAGTGTGCATGTAATGATAGACTAGATGAGCCCAATGTCTCCCTTCACAGAGGTTATATTCTTGGCACTGCTTGTCCTATGTGAACACTCAGCATCATTTTCCTAACGTTATGGCAAACCAAGCAATGTTCTGAGCTGATACTAAAGTAACTTATCTAGTAACTATAACAAAACCAGGAAGAGTGATGGTACACATTGAATTTTTACTGTCTGCTAAAAATACTTGATAAGTACCTTCTATATGGTTTATTTCATCTAGTCCTCATAGGAACCTTGGGGTAATATACAGGATCAAAATGTTGAGGAGAAATAAAGACTCAGAGAGGTAAACTGACTAACAAGTTCATAACTAGTAAGTAGTACAGCCGAAACCCAGACTCACAGTTTCATGCTCATAACCATCATATTGTATCATAAACTTTCTAGGACTTATCTGTAACATTAAAATTATGGAACTTAGGGGCACCTGGGTGGCTCAGTGGGTTAAAGCCTCTGCCTTCAGCTCAGGTCGTGATCTCAGGGTCCTGGGATTGAGCCCCTCATCGGGCTCTCTGCTCAGCGGGGAGCCTGCTTCCCCCTCTCTCTCTGCCTCTCTGCCTACTTGTGATCTCTGTCTGTCAAATAAATAAATAAATCTTTAAAAAAAAAATTATGGAACTTAGAGCCACACGAAGACAAGTTCAAGTCTAAACCCCAGCCCTCAAGACTTAACTTTTTTGGGTCTCTGTAACTCATCTGCAAAGTAGAATTAATATTACCACTTCGTAGTGTTTTGGTGATAAAATATCTGGACAGTGCCTAAACATGTATATAGATAATAGATGATGAATTTAATTATCAGCTTTGACCTAAGATGTGGTACAGTGCAGACAACAGAGGCCTATTAATTATTTAGAGACACCATTATTAATCTGCTTCAAATTCATGGGGTTGGGGGCAAAGGTGGAAGGGGAAGTTTAAGGCCATTGAAATAAAATTAAATAATCAACACACGCCTATGGAGAGTGTCCTCACCCTAAGGTTTAGGTCACTCAGGAAGTGTGGTCTCCCTATCCTCCTCTGCTTGGTAAACTGTTGAACTCCTACCCATTCTGCAAGGCCCCGCCAAAATGCTGGCCTTCCCTGAAGCTCTTTTTTTTTCCCCCAGTGTTCCTAGATTCATTGTTTATGCACCACACTCAGTGCTCCATGCCCTTCATAATACCCACATGCCCTCCATAATACTCACCACCAGGTTCACCCAAACCCTCAGTTTGTTTCTCAGAGTCCACAGTCTCTCAGGGTTCATCTCCTCCTCCGATTTCCCCCAACTCACTTCTCCTGTCCATCTCCCAATGTCCTCCGTGTTATTCCTTATGCTCCACAAGTAAGTGAAACCATATGATGATTGACTTTCTCTGCTTGACTTATTTCACTCAGCATAATCTCTTCCAGTCCCATCCATATTGATACAAAAGTTGGGTATTCATCCTTTCTGATGGAGGCATAATACTCCATTGTATATATAGACCATATCCTTTTTATCTATTCATCTGTTGAAGGGCATCCTGGCTCTTTTCACAGTTTGGCGATTGTGGCCATTGCTACTATGAACGTTGGGGTACAGATGCTCTTTTATCTTCTCCAGAAGGAGCCACTCCTGTGGCTTTTACTGTACAGAGTAGGAGTTCCTAAATCAAGACCCACAGTTTGCTCTAGGCAGTTTCCATCAAAATCCCCCAGGAAGCTGACTAAAATACAAATTCTCTGGTTCAGCCTCCAGAGCCTGACTTAGAGGAGGCACCCAAATCTGCATTTTTGAAAGTGTGTTCTGTGTGATTCTAAGAGGAAGACACAGCAGGGAAACACTGTGGAACCATGTATGACTCTTAATACATATATATAAATGACTTTATCATGCAGTTAGTCACATGTGTGTTTCATTTCTTTTCCTGGGAAATTATCTTCCTGATACTCCAATGCAATGCGGGTGTAAAAATGAGGAAAATCTAGAGGAAAGAGTCCTAAGAGCAAGTCCTTTTGCAACACCTAGCTCTTCCTAATCATCTCCCCTAGGATGTTTCGCTATGTCGTCTGGACTAGTTGGCTGTCCCTGTTTTCCATCCCATGACACTGTGATCTCCCTACAGCAGGACTTATTTTAGTTGGAATTTTATTCGTTTGGCTAAAAAAGTAAAAATGAAAAATCAAGTCACTGGCAGAATATTTGGGATGCCTAATCAGTAACCAAAGCAGGACCTGTATGAATATAGATCCCCACACTTTAAGCCATCAGGATTCCCCTTTTATCTTGTGAGACTACTGTATTCAGTGTCAGCTTGATTCTTTATTTCCTTTGACCCACTGACCTGTCTCCTCCCCACATACATTTTTTTTTTTTTTTTTTAACATTTGGCCAGTTCTGATCTCATGTTGGGAAAGCCTGGTAATACAGTGGGAAGCATGCATTTCCACACCAGAAAGTCCTACATGAACAAGAATATGTAGATTACAGTCATGCTGGTCACAGTCCCAACTCTCAGATGGAAGGTTCTGGCTCACGGTGTGGCACAGGGCAGGTGACTGGTAAGTGACGCATGCGTTTGGGGAGATCAGTGTTGGGAGAGCATCTGTGAAAAAGAGAGATCCCTCCTGAAGAGAGAAGCAGAAGTATGGACATTGTGGAGAGCCAGGTCTTTGCCTGACAGTATTCTCCATCCTTCTTTCTTGGGCATCATTATCTGTGTTGAATGGGCCTCAGCGGTGAACAGTGTTTGAGAACAGCTCTGGAGTCACTTGAGGGGGACTTCCATCCTGGCCCCCCTTGCCTCCTCCGTGGCCTTGGGAAACCTGCGTCATTACTCTGCCCAGCAGTTTGCTCATCTCAAAAAATGGCAATAATAGTACTACTATTTCAAAGCACTGAGGAAAACTGAGATAGTGCAGGTAACGTGCTTAGCATAATGCCTGATATTCCTTACATAAATGTTAGGTCTTAGCCATTAGTGATGATTCTATTGTCCACTAGACCATAAGCCCCATAAAGAAGGCAGCCTTGGCTTTCTCTCTCCCTGGCACTTAGTATAACGCCTGACTCCCACTGAGTCAGCCGTTAGTAAATGTCAGTGAACACAGACTGAGTTCACTGAGCAATTTCTGTTTGCATCTCTACTCCACCTCAGTGTCTCTTCTGCTATACCGGGGGGTAACCAAATCTCCACGTTCTTCCAAGACTGGAAGGAAGAAGGGGGACTTGTAGCCAGCTAAGCAAAAACTGTTTTCATGGTGAATTACCTTTGCCTTTAGAGAATCACAGCCCAAAGCAGTGACATGTTTAAGCAGCAAATTTGTACATTAAATTAGCATACCAAAAAGTCAGGCCAGACTTTGGCTTGACTTTTTTTTTTTAAGATATATATAGCATTATTCTCTGAAGAATTTATCTTGGTACTCCTGAATGTACTGGCTTAATTTGCCATCAGTTGAAGCCGAACAGTACTGGAATCTAACATTGTGTTACATGAGCAAGGCATTTTACCAGCCTAAGCAAAATATAGAGAGCCTGCTTTATGATGATATTCTCACAAAGCTCTTCAAAAGGATCCACTTTTTTTTTTTTAAGATTTTATTTATTTATTTATTTATATGACAGAGATCACAAGTAGGCAGAGAGGCAGGCAGAGAGAGAGAGGAAGGGAAGCAGGCTCCCCGCTGAGCAGAGAGCCCCAATCAGGGCTCGATCCCAGGACCCTGGGATCATGACCTGAGCCAAAGGCAGAGGCTTTAACCCACTGAGCCACCCAGGCGCCCCAAAAGGATCCACTTCTTATTAATCCCACATATAAGGAAATTAACAATTGTTTTAACTTTCAACTTAAGCAGAGAAAGTTTGCAGAAACTAAAACAGCAGGACAACAACGCCTGGTCAAAATATAAGTACATGCCTTTAACAGTCTTGAAGTAAAAAAAAGCCCTTCTAGGAAAGACATAAGCCCAGGGGGCCCCAAAGGAAAAGAATAATACAGTTGACTACAGAAAATTTGACTACGTAAGACGCAAATGCAACACTGCAGTTTTCTACACTATTAAAAATATTTAAAGTCAAAAGCCAAATGGACAGCCTGTATGAAATATTCCTAAGATTTGCTCAAGAGAGACTTAATTTATGTAACATTTTTTTTTAAAGATTTTATTTATTTATTTGTTAGAGAGAGAGAGAGCATGAGCACAGGCAGACAGAGTGGTAGGCAGAGGCAGAGGGAGAAGCAGGCTCCCCGCTGAGCAAGGAGCCCGATGTGGGACTCGATTCCAGGACGCTGGGATCATGACCTGAGCCGAAGGCAGCCGCTTAACCAACTGAGCCACCCAGGCGTCCCAATTTATGTAACATTTTAAACACACTTGCAAAGCAAAAAGGCTAATAACTCATTAAAAACAGGCACAAATCTATGAATAGGCAGCTCTCTGGAAACAATACACATACAAAGATATGAGGCTTTATTCATCATTTAAGAAATACAAACTAAATCAATAATTAAATTTTTTCTTCACCTGTCAGGTGGTAGACAGAACGTCATTCTTCCATACTATTGGTGTGGAGGAGTTTGGTGCAGCATCTTTGAGAGGCGAAATACAGTGTCTATTAAATTGGAAAATTCACATACTCTTTTTTTTTTTTTTTTTAACAGCATTTCTACTTTCACGGAGCTAGCTTACAAGCCTTTGCACAAAAGCTGACCAAGGATGTTTGTACTAGTCTTCCACGTAACAGGGTATAATTAAACCATCTTTGAAATGCCATCAAAAAGCTAAAAATCGTATGGGACATTCTACACAATATAATATGAAAGAGCTGTTTAAAATAATTAGCCATAGATTTGTATGTGATATATGAAGGAACAGGGAGAATGTAACTGTATAGAAAGAGCTTATAATCTATGTTCCTATAGGAATGATAGTATGTTGCTCCTGCTATCAAAAGGGAATACATACACGCTGAAAAATTCTCTTAAAGAACACACAGAATTTGTTCAAAGAGGCTGCCTTCTGGAATGCAACTAAAAATTTAGAATGGGAAGAAGTCTCAATTTTTTTCGAATAATTGTGCGTTATCATTTGTAATTTTTAGTTTTCATTGAGCCCGACATTATACTTCTGGTGTATAAAAGCTCATCTTCAAGACCACCTGTGAGTCAAGTTTAATTAGCGCCATTTTACAGCTGGGGACACACAGCTGTTGTCCTTGTTCCCTCATCAATAGATAGATTTACATAAACTCCAAGAAGTGCAGTTCTCCACAGTTGTGCATATGGTCATGATTTGGTATTTACTTAGGCAGCAATCGTTTTTTTAATAGGAAAAAAATAAAATATTTTCCAAATATTTTTACCTCAACCATAGAAAAAAAGGTGGTGGGGGTGGGAAGAGTCTGCTTTACCTTCTATTCTCCCAAATTCCAAGTGGCAGGGTGGTATCACTAACTCTAAAAATAGTCTCCCCTTTCCTTCTGTTTACTGCAAAGAATGCTGAGACTGGGGACATGGGAAGAGAAGCCAAACAAAGGAAAGAAAAAGCATCAAGCACCACATGCCACAGTCAGCACGCTTCAGTTTAGGGAAAGACTTGGGGAAAGCGGATTTGACCCATGTGATTCTAAAAGGAGAGGCAAAGAAATCCCACCCTGCTTCCCCTGATTCTGCCTCTGGGATGGCTGGATACACAGTAGTGACAGCATAAAGATGGCTATAGAAATAGGGGCTAAGGGGCACCTGGGTGCCTGGGTGGCTCAGTGGGTTAAGCCTCTGCCTTCGGTTCAGGTCATGATCTCAGGGTCCTGGGATCGAGCCCCACATTGGGCTCTCTGCTCATCAGGGAGCCTGTTTCCTCCCCTCTCTCTTTCTGCCTGCCTCTTTGCCTACTTGTAATCTGTCAAATAAATAAGTAAAATCTTTAAAAAAAAGAAAGAAAGAAAGAAAGAAAGAAAGAAAGAAAGAAAGAAAGAAAGAAAGAAATAGGGGCTAAGAGCCTGGGTCCAGAACCGGAAAGGTGTATACTGAGTTTACGTGACTGCCCCTGAGCAGACTTAGACGATTGGTGTCGCCCACTTGGGCACTCCGGCTTTGGGTGTGGTTTTGTGATACCAGTCAACCCACTGTCCCCTCGGTTGCTTTTACTTTCCACATGACTAACACATTTCAGTCTGCCAGTGAGCTGAGTGTGATGTTAGTATTTCAGTGTTTTCTATGCAAGAGCACCTAAATGCAATTCATGAGCTTTGTTCGGTGCTCACACAGGACAAAACTCTGTGGGACATTTTGAAGGACTCCTTTGGTTTTCAAAGCAGTACCTTTCTAGAGGATTTTCACGTGTAGTTTGGATGGACTAACCAAGGTTCCACCCTAATTTCTGTCTTCAGAACCTAGCCCCAGGGTCATTTAATCACTATACTGGTGATACCCACAGCAAGTTATTTAATCTGTCTGAGCTGGAGCACCCCTAGCTACACATGCCATAAGGTTGTCATGAGGACAAAATGAGATATAAAAATGAAATGCACACCAGGTCCTGGGTAGCTCAGTCGAATAAGCATCTGCTTTTGGCTCAGGTCATGATCTCAGGGTCCTGGGATCAAGGGCCATGTCGGGCTCCCTGCTGAGCGGGGAGTCTGCTTCTCCCTTTACCCCGCCCTCCAGCTCGTGCTCTCTCTCTCTCTCAAATAAATTAATAAAATATTTTTTTAAAAAATGAAATGCATACCAAATCACACATAAACAGATCTCTTGTGCATATAGAATTTCTGCGTCAGGTTGATTTGTGGAGAATGTGCACTTACCCCAAAGAAAAACTCAAAAATAAGCCTCTTTGTGGTATTTAATTTAGATATTTTAAAAAATAGTTGAAGTCATATCATAACATTAGGACCCATTCAACTCTGGCTGTTAACCTAATACACCTCCGGGCAAACTTAAGGACACCAGACTGATAGGATGTTTGCTAAGACTGGGGTGAGCAGCCACGTGTGAAAGCAAGATGCCAAAGCAGATAAGGATATCGAAGGTTTCAGCCTTTCGGCCTGTCTGTTCTTCCACAGGCCGTATATACAGGCCAGCTCTGTCAGTGGAAGTGAGAACCAGGCTCTGCTCTCTCAACACTCAACTGCTACCTCCAAGGCCCCACACAGAGCCAGGGTCTAGCAGTATCTCTAGAAGACCTTTATGTCATCTTGGCACCAGATCTCCTCCATGAACCAGAAACAGTTGTATAACAAGATACAGGACAACACACAACAAGTAAACGCAATAAAGGTTAACTGTGCTTGAGATGGGAGGAAACACTGCAAAAACACCACACCATCGACTACCAAAAACCCCAGATGTGGAGAAATGACACTGACAACCTCCATGTTTTCCCATGCTGGCTGATAATATTCACGTGTTATGACAGCAGCTTACGATGGTATTTGCTGGGAGTCTGAATTAGGCTATTCTCTAAGACGTGGTAGTAGGAGGACTAGCGAAAGTAGCTAGTACCCATTTATTTTCTAAGTACTATATGTATGGTAACTCATTTCATCTTCCTCTAAATCCAATGGGATGTATATTATTTCCATACCCATTTCATAGATGAAGAAACAGAACATAGAAGTAAACTGCCAAGATTATACAACTATTAATTGTGGGAGCTGGGATGTGAATCAGGTGGTCTGTCTCCAAAGATGGTACTTTTCATCTCAGGGGCTGGCACACTTTTCTGTAAAGAGCCAGCTAGTAAATATTACAGACTTTTATATGGTTGCATATTTTTGTTGTTTTTAATAATCCTTTAAAAGTATAAAAACTGATCTTAGCTTATAGTTAAGACGAAAACAGGCAGCAGGCCCATTGGGACCATAAATAATCGGCTTGTTAATACTATACTCATTGATCAAAGGACCCAGAGGATGTGCTATTTGATACTCAGCCCATTCGGTAAATCCTATATGCCTCTAATACAAATGGTTTTGCATTGATAAAATAATCCATAATTCTGACTTCATCTCTTTCTCATTTTGTCTGAGTTATTAGGTCTCACTGCGTTTTCCATGAGCTTTCCCCTCCTAACTACTGTTTCTGTTGCTGGACATTTAAGAAGAACAGTAAGTGGAGCCAGGATTATCCTGATTCCAAAACCCAAATTTACAATTTTGTTGTAAAGACACAACAGCAAAAAAGACCTATAGACCATTATCTCTGATGACCATAGATGCAGAAATCCTCAACAAAATATTAGCGAATCAAATCCGACAATGTATGTTAAAAATTAATTCACCATAATCTAGTAGGATTTATTCTCTGGATATAAGGGTGGCTCAGTATTCACAAATCAATGTGATATATCACATCAATAAGAGAAAGGATAAAGCCATATGATCATTTCAATGGCTGCAGAAAAAAGCATTTGACAAAGTACAACATCCATTCATGATAAAAACCCTCAACAAAGCAGGTTTTCAGGGAACATATGTGGATGTAATCAAGCCTTTATATAAAAACCCACAGCTAACATTATACTCAATGGGGAAAAACTGAGAGTTTCTCCTCTAAGGTCAGGAAGAAGACAAAGATGTCCACTCTCACCACTTTCAATCACTGCAGTACTGGAAGTGTTAGCCACTGCAATCAGACAAGAATAAGAAATAAAAGGCATCCAAGGTAAGCAAGAAGTAAAACTTCCACTATTTGCAGATGGTATAATCCTATATATAGAAAAGCAGAGATGACTCTACCAAAAAACTACTAGAACTCATAATTAAATTCAATAAGGTCACTGGATAAAAAATCAATGTACAGAAATCCATTGCATTTCTATACATTAATAATGAAGCAGTAGAAAGAGAAATGTAAAAAACAATTCCATGACAATTGCACCAAAAATAATAAAATGGAACAAACTTAACTGAAGAGGTGACAAAAACACTAATTCAAAGGAATAACATGCACCCCTAGGCTTCCTGTAGCATTATTTACAATAGCCAAGCTATGGAAGCACCCCAAGAGTCCAATGATAGATGAATGGGTAAAGAAGATGTGGTACATATATACAATGGAATATTACTCAGTCATAAAAAGGAACAAAATATGGCCATTTGCACCAACATGGATGGATCTAAAGAGCATAATGTTAAACGAAATAAGTCAGTCAGAGAAAGACAAATACCGTTATGATTTCACTCATATGTGGAATTTTAGGAAGAAAACAAATGAACAAAGAGAAAAGAGAGACAAGCAAAGAAACAGTCTTTAGAGAAGAAACTGATGGTTCCCAGAAGGGAGGTTGGTGGGGGGCTCAACGAAATAGGTGAAGGGGATTAAGAGTACACTTAACTTGATGAGGACTGAGTAGGAATTTTGAATCACTGAATTGTACACCTGAAAATGAATACAACACTATATGTTAACTACCCTGGAATTAAAAGGAAAAAAAGGGGGGGGGCTATAAGGATGGAATAAGAGCTCTTCCAGCCACTTTTAATCTGCCATCGGCTTTCTCCCCATGCTGATTATTATATATGGAAGTGACACAAGACAGTACAGTATTGGACTGGAGTCTGTTCTCTTTTTAACAGACTAGAAATACATAAATAAGATGCATTCTTTCTAAAACTTCCGACCTACCACTTTCCTGGGACCAGACATTAATTAAGGCAGTTACGTTAGTAGAACTAGCCACCTGGCATCTAATCTTTTATCATTTTCATGAAACCTTAAAATGGCTTATAAAGAGACATGGTTCACGAAATGCATTAATATCACAACGGAACTTCATGCTTTCTGGGTACCTGCTGTATGCTTGAAGATTAAAAATGTCATCGCAACATTCTAGTCTAGGCTCCTAGTGGAGAAATCACTGTGTTTTGTTACTAGGTTTGGTCAAGATTAAATCTTGAACTTGCAAATAAATCCTGGTCATTTTTTTGACACCTCTGTGGTACATAATATAGAACTGTGCCTCATGTAATAAGTGTGAGGAAATCCTTGGTTTGGGCATAGCACTTTGAAACTTAAGAGAAAATTTATGGAAGTGTCTTTCAAGTTATTTTGACCACCACCTGGAAAAAATATATACCAAATATTTTATCATGATCCAATCCATAGCTACCTACACACATATGTAAAACCAAAACAAAGTTTCAGAAGCAGTTGAGACATTTCTTCCTATGGTTGAGACATTTCTTATTATTTTCTTACCTATTCTACTTTGTTTAAATTTTGGATGCGTCTCCTAACACCCAATGTATTTCATAACCCACGAATGGGGCTTGACCCCATTTGAAAAACACTCAGAAGATGTTCATGCTCACACTGCTCATGGGCCGAAGGTATGTCTTTCTTACCTGGTCCCATTTCTCTAGGACCAGATCTCGCCATAATCATCAGTGCTCAGTGATGCTTCTCCTGACTTTGCCACTAATTTGAAATCCACTGTTACATGCTCTTAGAGCCCCACGACTTCTCTCTTTGACATTTACTGGGAGTTCTAATTGTCCATTAATTTATGACTATTTTATCTATAAGTGTCTCTCTCTATATGGAGCCCTGCCTAGACAACAGACTCCGTAAAGGTAGATATTCCATTTTTACTTTGCTACAATTATATCCCCCAACTGTGATTAATGAGTAAGAAGTGTTTAAGAAACACTTATAAATAATAAATATAATAAAATCTTTTTTAAAAAAGAAAAGAAATGTTTATTGAATAAATGAATGGGCACCCTAAGGTTATCTGGAACGTTGTTTTAAACAGGGTACTCTGGTTTCACTTAATCTTCATTATTTATTAGCAACTGAAAAGCAACTGATAATCCTTCACATTGTTCTTTTTGTTTGTTTTACAGTTAACTTTGACCACTTCGAGATTTTGCGTGCCATTGGGAAAGGCAGTTTTGGGAAGGTGAGAACCCAAATGATTAGTCACCAGCAGGGTTATGTAGCTCAGGGAACAAAGTCTGAGAATGTTCCGATTATTCAGTTACTGGGACCACAAGGAATGATAATTCAGAGAGGTTTTTTATAAAATGCTCACTACAGGGGCGCCTGGGTGGCACAGTGGGTTAAGCCTCTGCCTTTGGCTTGGGTCATGATCCCAGGGTCCTAGGATCGAGCCCCACATTGGGCTCTCTGCTCAGCAGGGAGCCTGCTTCCCCCTCTCTCTCTCTGCCTGTCTCTCTGCTTGCTTGTGATCTCTGTCTGTCAAGTAAATAAATAAAATCTTTAAAAAATAAAATAAAATGCTCACTACAGCTTGAGGTGTGTAGTATAATGGACACCTCTTGTTCTCAGAATTATTTCAGTGTCATGCTCATTAACTCTTTTAAGACTTTCTCACCACTGCAAAATGTTGGACTCAGTTGCTAATTGTACCCATACCTTTGGTAACATTTATCCTGTCAATGTAAGAGTTAACTCTTTTTTTAAAAAAGATGTTATTTATTTATTTATGAGAGAAAGAGAGAGAGAGAGCATGAGGAGGGGAAGGGGCAAAGAGTGAGGGAGAAACAGGCTCCCCACTGAGCAGGGAGCTGCACAGCAGGACCCGACCCCAGGACCCCAGGATCATGCCCTGAGCTGAAGGCAGATGCTTAACCCACTGAGCCACCCAGGCGCTTTTTATGTGGAAAAGAAGCTGCCCAATATCTGTTTCCCCTCCAGTTATACCATGTTTTTATTTTCAAAATCTACCATGAAAGATAGATCCAGGCTAATTTTTTTGCAAGAAACTTCTAGATTCAAATCCTGATCATTAGTTTGATAGAGACATACTCTGAGAATATTTACGTCATACTGAACTCACCTTTTAAAATCATCTGCTGCCCACTTTATCAGACATCTAGACCCTCTAAAAGAATTCCCAAAACATGGACATCATGGTCAGGGCTTTCTCAGTGCTTTAAGTTCTTTTAGGTTCTATCAACTGTGGTGTAAAGAGAAATTCTTGGCACCATGTTGTTCAGCTAGGCAGTTCAGCCACACACCTATCAGTCACTCAAATCAGAATAAGCGTGTCATTGGTTGTTGGAAAATTCCTGACAAGGAAGCAGCTATTTTCTCCAGCATGCTGTCTAAACAAAACCCAAAGACCAAAAAACAGGCAGGCTTGTTTGAGAAAGCAGAGATTCACAAACTGACCCAGTACAGGGGAAGAAAATGAGATTTTCTACTCTGAAATCAGAGCTAAGCAGCAACTTTAGCATCAGAGAATTTGCAAGTAGGGAGGCCTCCAGGCCCTGCTATTGAGCACCTCCTGTCCTGTCTCCCACGGCTGTGATCTGTCAACTCCCTGACTGCTCTCCCACTCTGGTTTGTGCCATTAGGTCTGCATCGTGCAGAAGAACGATACCAAGAAGATGTACGCAATGAAGTACATGAACAAACAGAAGTGCGTGGAGCGCAACGAAGTGAGGAATGTCTTCAAGGAACTCCAGATCATGCAAGGTCTGGAGCACCCCTTCCTGGTTAATTTGTGGTAAGTGCTTTTACGGGCTCTCTAAATAGAGCCATTCCCGCCTTCACCTCCAAACACTGGTCCGTAAACCCATCTGGATTTCCAGGTGTTCGTGTGCAAAATCTTCAGTTAGGCTTTTCCCCAAAGGCTTTGGTTTTTTGACTTTGACTTTCGTCTTGGTTTCTTTGACTTCAAATGAAACAAATTGTTGTTTTATTGTCATGAATAAATACTGCTTTTTTTTTTTTTTTTGGTCACAATTCCCTGGTCCTTCAGGAACCTATATTTTTAAAAACATGGCAGTTAAATAGGCTGACAAAGAGTGAGTTCAGATGTCTTGTCGTTCACTAGATACTTTTCCCCCATTGATTGTGGGCAGCAACATCGGGTGCTAGGTAGGTCCTCAGCGGCTGAGGGGAGGTTGGTCTTGGGAACATGTACAGAAAAGCACTTGCTCTCTACAGTGACTGGCAGTGGACATGGATTCCTTGCAGCAGCCTTCTCCAGCGTCCACAAATATACACCTGGGAGTTGGAAAAGGACAGGAGCTGCCTTTCTCACCAAATAGCTTCTAACAGAGCGGGAGCTAAACTCAGATCAGTGGCTAGACATTAGGTAACTGTGGTCTCCTCCCCAAGCCAGGATCACAATCCAAGGCTTAGTAAATGGCTAGAAACTGGCTGTGTCTCTTACTCCCTGCTCTTTTCTTACGTGGAGGGCTGTATGCAGCTCTCTCATTTTCCTCTACATTTTAATGCATCCATTATGTTAAGAGCCTGTTCCTAAAGCTAATGCAGTGTGACTGTTATTTAAATATGCATACCAAGCAGTTTCTACTAGCAAAGGCAAAAAAAAAAAAAAAAAAAAGTCTTTATTCAGAGACTACTAATGGAAAAATACTTGGAATGTCACTGTGTGTTTGGGGACATTTTTTCTGGAAGAGTTAATGCATAAAACCTGTCTCCCTCCATTTTTAATTAATACAGTTCACTTAATATACAGTTCGCTCCAAGACGCTACAACCAGAGTTGAAAAGATGGCTTTGTGTGACCTGGAAATAGGTTTGTGCCCTCCTCAGACACGGTGGAGTCTAACTGTGGCCCACGCTCAGTGTGTTTAATCAGTAGCTCAGAGTGGCCTATTCACAGCACTGCCACGCACTGTTACATCCATGCAGCTCTCCTCCCCACCTTTCACAATCACCAGATTGCCTTCTCCCCGTCTCTCCACCCTGACAATGATGAGGTGCTCTCAATTCACATCCTCCCTTTGTTCAAAGTCACATTCTCCTTCTTCCAAAGCTCAGCCGACTCACTCTCTCCTTTTAAGACCAGGAACCCTTTAGAAGGATATACTCTGCATTTCCCCCTTTCACACCGCTGGTCCCTCATCACTAAATATGCAAAATGGATTTCAGTCTATTCCTGTTTTGCTTTTTTTATAAGGTGGGTGTCTACCGATTTTGCCGTTTGCTAATTTGGTATCAATGTAGGGAATACTTGGTGTGCCATGAATACAGACTTGGTGACAACCTGACACAGAGCCTAGCCTTCCCTCTCACACGGAACCTCACAGGACAGTGGGCACCAGTAACAGTGATAGAGGAGGGAGAAGAAACCCGCCCCCCACCTTAATTCTAGCACCACATTCAGAACTGAGTGAGAGAGGGCATCCTTCAAGGATAGCAGAAAACTTTCTGTAGTTCAAGTCTTGAGATAAGAATGGTCAGAGGGATGCCTGGGTGGCTCAGTGGGTTAAAGCCTCTGCCTTCGGCTCAGGTCATGATCCCAGAGTCCTGGGATCGAGCCCCGCATCAGGCTCTCTGCTTGGCAGGGAGCCTGCTTCCCCCCACCCCCCCGCCTGCCTACTTGTGATCTCTCTGTCAAATAAATAAATAAAATCTTAAAAAAAAATGGTCAGAAAGCATATTGATTCCTTCTAATAAAGGCTTTCTGTCTTAGTAAGTACAACATAGGGAATGTAAGTGACTCTTCAACTATTAAGCACCTTGCAGTACTTCTGGAGGTGTGACCTGTGAGCAATATTCATAATTTTTTAAAGATTTTATTCATTTATTCATTTATTTGAGAGACAGCATGAGCAGGGGGAGCAGCAGACGGAGAGGAAGAAGCAGGCTTCCTGCTGAGTAGGGACCCCGATGCAGGGCTCAATCCCAGGACCCTGAGATCATGACCTGAGCCAAAGGCAGATGCTTAACCCACTGAGCCACCCAGGTGCCTGAATCTTTATCATTTTAAAGTCACATGGTTATAAGACGGGGTTAATGTATGTAACTTGGGTTGTTTTTATGAGCAAAATGAGATACAGTGCTATGCTCAACACAGAGCAAGCATCGTATAAATGGGAGTTCTTTTCCTTCCTTATTCCGTGAAGGTGTAGCATTCCGAACATGTCCATCCCTGCTGGGCCACTGTGGGCACCCCAGACATAAATTCCAGTGGCGCTCAGCCTCAAAACATCACAGGAAGTTGTGTGTGTGGTGGGGGAAGGCCAAGTCTTCTACTCATTCTCTATAAGAGCTTGTGATTTTTTGTTTTCCACCCTCATTCTGCAAGTCAAAGAACAAAGACTTAAAGATCTCCCCCATTATGTACAATTTAATCAGGATTCTGTGCCTTCAGTTTAACTAGAGTTATCTTTACATCCCCAAAGCGTCAGGAGCCAATTTTCTTAAGAAGCATCATATGATTAAGAATGTAACAGCCATCCTTTTTAATCCCCGCGTACCTCTTGCGTACTCTATCATAACTGGTAAGGTCAGTAGGCCTCTCAGTATTGCTTTCAGTAGTCTTCTCCTGGATACTCCAAATGCTGCTAACTCCTGGGGATATATTTAGAAAATTCTGGTTTTCAGGCTGAGGAAAAACACAAACTGTTTCTTTTAAGCAGGTTTTACACTAATGTTAAGAAGTTGGTGTGTGTGTGTGCGTGTGTGTAGAGGTGTGAATATATATGTGCTATGTGAAAACTATACACATGGCAGTCAACTGGAAGAACAGAAAAATCACAGAGAAACGAAAATTCTCCATAATGCTTCCACCTTGAAACAATCACTTCCAACACGTCCGTGTGTGCTGGCCAGAGAAATGGCTGCCTCTGGTTTTCTGGTTTTAATCATGCTTAGCCCCATTCGTTCCCTCATTTGTGGCTCTATTTACCGAGCAACACAAACAAGGTGGCATTAGGGTTGCCAGATAAGACACAGGACACCCAGTTAGATTTAAATTTCAGAAAAATAACCAATTGTTTTTAGTATATGTCCCAAATATTGCGCGGTGCCCATTTGATCTGAAAATTATTCCTTTTCCAAATTTCTAATGTAAGTGGGCATCTTGTATTTTTATTTACTGAATTTGGCAACCCTCACTGTAATGCAGCCCCAGAGTGAGGGGACGTGGGGGTGAGCAGTAGCGGGCAGAGCCCCTGATAGACTCCACATTTCCAGTAACCTTGAGAGGCTGCTATTAATCAAAGGATATAATAAATATATCGAGTGTGAGAGGGCATGAAGGACTAAGTAGAACGGGAGTGAGTGAGTGAGTGTGTGTGTGTGTGTCTGTGTCTTCGTCTGGGCCAGCTGAGTTAAGGGTGAAAGCATATTTTGAATTAAAATTGAACCTCCCCAGCCTCGGGGGACCTGACCCCACTCGGGAACACAGTCGTCGGATGTAGGCCTCGTTATAAAGCAAAGGCTGCCTGACAGGGCTGGCATCCAGGAAAAGCAAATAAAATCTCCCTGTGAGTCCCTCCCGGAGGGCTGCTTGCAAAGCCTTGGCAACCCAGAGCCTGCAAACAAATCCCTCCCAGTGCTGCCCAGCAGAGCCCGGTTCCCCAGGTGGCTTTTGTTAATTGAGATTAAGCCGGCAGCTGCACACATAGCTCCTCAGGGCGGCCTGCCGCCCCCTCCCTTATCTCTTGTTCTGGGAACAGAAGGGGCCCACGTGTGGTTTCAGGAAATGAGAAGACAAGATCTTCTGTTGTAAGTGGAAAGGACCACCTGTATCGGGACTGGGAAAAGGGGGTCCTTGTCAGACCACTGAACACAGCCAAATAGGTTCCCTGGAATCAGCCTCCATTATCGAGGACTGCACACCAGTGTTTTTCCACAGAATCATGAACTGTGAGAACTCAAGGTAGCCTCCAGGGCCACAGAAACAAGAAGGGCTTCCCTGTCAGTGGAATCCTGTTACTTCAGAGTTTTGCCTCTGTTGTCTCATTTACTCATCCTCACAATTTAGGTGGATGGGGATTATGAGTCTGATTTTACACCAGAGAAACGGAGGCTCAGAGAGGCTGAGTCATTTTCCCAGAGCCACACAGCCAGGAACTCGCAGAGCCAGGACTCAAACCCAGGAATTCTGGCTTCAAAAACCCTGCATTTCCTGCTACACTATCCCACCTCCTATGGGACCTCTCAAAGGACTCTTACAAATTAGGAAGGAAACAGAACTTGATTTCTTTATTGTCTTTTACATCCCGCAAGAATACAAACTCTATGAGGCAGGTATGTTTGTATATTTTGTTCACTGCTCCCACAATAATGCCTCGCACACACACTAAGCATTCAACAGATCACTGCTGAATGAATGAATGAATGAATGAATGAATAATGGAAAGAATGAATGGAGATGGCACCAGGCTTCAGGTTTTGCTCTTGCCCCATTCTACCACTGCCATTTCCTGCACATTCACAAACATCCCCTTATTTAATCAGGCCCATTCCAGGTTTTTGGCGAGCCCTGAAGTCAGAGGGACGTGAGTCTGAATCCTTGCTTCACCACTTGGTAACTGTGTGAATGGACCAGACTACATTGTGTATTTGCTTGGTTTCTTCCTCCATAATTGGGGATAACAGCAAGACCCAGGGCAGAAGGTACTGCTATGAATAAGGATGTGTTTCTAAAACACCGCACACATAGTAGGTGCCTAATAAACGACAACTGAGCCTGGGTGGCTCAGTCAGTTAAACAGCTGCCTTAGTCTCAGGTAATGACCCCAGGGTCCTAGGATCGAGCCCCACATCGGGCTCCCTGCTCAGTGGGGAACCTGCTTCTCCCTTTCCCTCTGCCTGCTGCTCCCCCTGCTTGTGTGCACACGTGCTCTCTTTCTCTGTTTCTCTGACAAATAAATAAAAATAAATAAAATCTTTAAAAATCTTTAAAAAAATAAATAAAATCTTTAAAAAAATAAATGAGGCTTAATCTTAAAAAATCTTAAAAAAATAAATAAAATCTTAAAAAAAAAGTGAGGCTTAAAACAAAAACTCAGTGAGGCCTCACTCCAAATAGAATATACCCTCAGCCCCTGGAGTAGATTCCTGAGTAGACATGTGCTCCTGCCAGTGAGCTGGCCTGGCCATTAGGAAATCTTTGGGTTTGTTCTAAATTGTAAAAAATTAATTTTTAAAAATATGAAATACACATTTTATATAAAATATGAAAATACAGACATTCTAAAGAAAATGAAAAATACCCATATTACATTATGTAGAAATAACAGCTGTATTAGATTCCCGTTGCTTCTGGAACAAATTACCATAAACTTAGTGGCTTCATACAATGCCTACTGGTGGTACGTGGAGTTAAAGCTATTTTCACAATATAGCTAGCACATGATTTTCTTTTGTCCTGTATTTCCATTTGTCCTGAAAGTTCACAAACACACAAAACTAATCAGGGGAATGATTACCTACGGGATGCAGGGTTTAACGAGAACATAGCATGCGGGGAAACTCTGGGAGTGGCTGAAACACTCTATCCTCATGATTGTGCTGCTGCCCTGTACCAGGGATAGATTTGTAAATATTCATTAAGTCTACGCTTAATATCTGTGCATTTCACTGTAAATAAATTTTACGAATTTCATAGTAAAAGAATATGAAACAACTTAAAAACCACGAACTTAGCATCATACGCTTATGGAGGTCAGAAGTGCAAAATCAGGGGCGCCTGGGTGGCTCAGTGGGTTAAAGCCTCTGCCTTCGGCTCAGGTCATGATCCCGGGGTCCTGGGATCGAGCCCCACATTGGGCTCTCTGCTCTGCAAGCAGCCTGTTTCCTCCTCTCTCTCTGCCTGCTTCTCTGCCTACTTGTGATCTCTGTCAAATGAATAAATAAAATCTAAAAAAAAAAAAAAAAAAAAGAAGTGCAAAATCAATCCATTAGGCTGCAGGGAAGCTGTCCTCAGGGCTATGCTCCTTCCAGAGGTCTAGGAAAGAATGTTTTCCAACCTTTTCCTGCTTCTAGAGGCTACCTGCATTCCTTGGTTCAAGGTGCCTTCCTCCACCGGCAAAGCCAACCACACAGCTTATTCCAACCTCTCTCTGACTCCAACTCTCTGCTTCTCTCGTCCATCTTTGAAGCACTCATCTAAGTATATTGGGCCTCACTCTTGAACAGATTCTGGCCAGGCTCTTCTCAACCATCTCCTTGCCTAGGCCTCAAACTTGGTCTATAAACACTTGAACAAAACACTAACATCGTTTATTAAACAGCTCAGGGCCACAACCCTAGGATGACACTAGCTCCCCTTACCCTGCCTGCTTGAGAAAATGCAAGGCTGCCAAGAGATTATACTGTTTGCTCCAGCTAACACCTGAAGACAGGGCCTATCTCCCTGCCTCTGTGGGAGGGGAGGGGCCTAACTTTGGTAAGTGCCAGTTAACAAACCCAGATGAGTTTCCCATGGATACTCCATTCAGGCTCTTTGTAACTTTCATTTTGCTGACTACCACCAGGTCCTGGACTTATCCCCTCTCCATCCTCTCATCCTCCCTGTCAAACACCCGGTCACTTCTGTACTCATCAAAGTTGAGTTCACTTCACACTACGGGATTCCTGTTGCAATAATATATCATTGACTAAAATCAGTTCTTATCTTAGTGTCTAGCTGTGTTATCTTAGGGAGACATGTGATTATGTTAAGGATCTTTTTTTTTTTTAAGATTTTTTATTTATTTGTCAGAGAGAGAGAGAGAGACAGCACGGGCGAGCACAGGCAGACAGAGCGGCAGGCAGAGGCAGAGGGAGAAGCAGGCTTCCTGCCAAGCTAGGATCCCGATGTGGGACTCGATCCCAGGACACTGGGATCATGACCTGAGTCGAAGGCAGCTGCTTAACCAACTGAACCACCCAGGAGTCCCATGTTAAGGATCTTTAAAAGGAGAGGCTATCCTGAATGATCCAGTGCCATCATTGGAAGAAGTTGTCCTTGGGTATGGCTCTGATGAGCTTGGGTAAGTGGAGAACAATGGACAGCAGTCCCTGAAGAACTTAGCAAAGAACAGTGTTAATCGTGTGACCTATACATAGTAATGGCTGCACACATGGTTGTTGACTGACCAACTGATGGACTAATAGACAGGAAACTGAGTCCTTAAAATGCAGACATTCACTTACTTGTTTACTCATCAATATTGCCAAGAATTTCTTTCTTGTGTGCGTCTGGGTGGCTCAGTAAAACTTCTGCATACGGCTTAGTCATGATCCCAGGTTCCTGGGATCAAGTCTCACATCAGGCTCCCTGCCTGGCAGGGAGCTCGCTTCTCCCTCACCCTCTGCCTGCCACTTCCTCTGTTTTGCTCTTTCTGTCAAATAAATAAATAAAATCTAAAAAAAAAAAAAAAAAAGAATTCCTTTCTTGCAAACAACACAGGAAGCTTTTAGAAAATGCAGGCTAAAAAGTTCTTTGGGAAGACACGGAATGGCTTACAGTCTCAGACGTAAAGCTGAAGTAGCAGGTCTTGAGAAAGTGAAGGACAAAGGCAGTTCTGGGAATCTAGGTAGCAGAAATTAACAGACAGGCCCTTACGGCTGTCTCAGCTGGGATAATCAGCTCCCATCAATTTTCTAACCTTAGGTCACCCACTCAAGGTTCAAAGTCCTGGGAGAGAGTCCAGCTGGCCTTGCTCAGAAAACATGCCTGCCCCTTGGCTAGAAGAAAGAATAAAATAACTCCTGACTCCCAGACTGTTGACCTGAGCCACTAGGTAAATGAATGTGTCATTCACTAAGATGGGGAGATCTGAGGAGGATCAGATTCATTGTGAAAATCAAGAAATCTTTTTTAGCTGTGTTCATTTTGAGCTGCCTCTTAGTCATCCAAATAGAGCTGCTGCATAGGCAGTAAGTCTGAAGCTCAGAAGAGAAATCCAGGGTCCAAGGAGAAGGCCAACAAAATACAAATATGGGAAAAATCGACTTGTAGATGCTATTTAGACCAGGGGCTTGAATGGCGGATCTCTGGAGAGAAGTTAAATAGCAAGAAAAGGGCCAAGGGCTGAAGACCCAGAGCACCCTTATAGTTCTGACAGAGGAAGACTCAGGAAACTGGACCAAAAAGCAACAGCCTGGAAGTTAGCCAACAAGATAGGTATAAACCAGGCAACAGCAGCATCCTAGAATCTAGAGGCTGTTTCACAAAGGAAGGGGTGCGAACTATTGCAAGCGATGCAGAGAGGTCAGGAATAAGGAGAAAACTGAGAGCAAACTTGGACTTGGGAAGATACAGATATTGTGAACTTGATAAGAGCTAAGACCAAAAAATAGGACAAAGGATCGAAGGGACTGGTTTCAGGAGCACACAAGAAGTGAGCAATGTTATTTTTGAAAGGTGGGGTGCAAAATGGTTTTGTTGTGAGATCCATCCATATTTCATGGGCAGCGATAATGTATTATCATTTCTCTCTCATACTCCATTGTATGACTATCCCATGACTTGTTTATATATCTTTCTACTGATGGGTATTTGGGGGTGTTTCCAGTGTGAGACTTTTACAAATAGTCCTGTTATTAACATTCTTGTTTGTCTCTTCTGGTAAGCAGAATCCAGATTTCTGGGGATGAAAACATAGGAATTAAGTCACTGGATCCTAGGATTTATGTAGGTTTAGCTGGTATACAGGTTTCCAAAGAAGTTGTACCAGTTTATACTCACATCGGCAATGTCTGAGAATTCAGGTTGCTGTAAAAACCTCACCAACATTGGGTATTGTCAGTTTCTTCACGTAGGTGTGCCAGTAAAGGGGTAATGGCTTCTCATTGTGGTTTTAGCTTGGATTTTCCTGGTGATTTACGAGTTTGGCCACATTTTTATATAATTGTTGGTCACTTTAAATCCTCTTTTATGAAGTGCTGAAGTCTTGTACATCTTTCTACTGGTTGCCTTTTTTCCCCTCATTGGTCCATTTTTTAATATAAATTGTTTGCTCTATCTGTGAGTTACTTTACACCCCGCGAGGATGTTAATTTTTTATTTTATTTTATTTTGGTGTCGAGTCACTCAAAAAGCTTGAATTTAAGTGTGGCCTAGTTTATCCGTCCTTTCCCTTATGGGTAGTGCCTTCTGTATCTTATGTAGGAATCTTTGCCCATACCAGGATGAAAATATTGTACTCCGTTTCCTAGGAGCATTACTGTTTTAGCTTTGACATGTAGTAATCCAGGATCAAGATTCACTTTTTCCCCATATGGAAATCAAATTAGCCCAGCGCCATTCACAAAAGTTTCTCCTTTTCCTATTGCGCTGCAGTAACACATATGCTGAGAGTCATCCCACCAAATATGTGTGGATTTGCAGACTTTGTTCTATTGATCTCCTTGTGTGCATTTACACATCTGTCACACTACCTTAATTACTGTAGCTTTCTATGGATAGCAGAAGTCAGTAACATAATTCTTCTTCTGGATTATCTTGACTGTGGTTGGCCCTTTGCAATTCTGTATAAATTTCACAATCAGCTAGTTAACTTGTATTTTAAAAGCTGCTGGTATTTGTAGTGGCTTATGCTGAAACTAATTCAGACAGAATTAAGGTCTTTTTAAAATAATAAGCCTTCCAATTCATGAATTTCATATATACCTTCCTGTATATTTCTCTCTTTGGTTTCACTTTTTATTGTAGAGATCTATCATACATATCTTTAGATTTATTCCTGGGTATTTAATATTTTCAATGTGATGATAAATAGTAATTACTTACCCAGATTTTATTCTCCAGTAGTTTGTTGCTTGTCGAGCAAACTACAGTTGATTTTGAATATTGACTTTGTGTCCAGTGAACTTGCTAAATTCTCTGATTATTTCTACAGGATGGCCTATAGATTATTTTGGATTTTCAATATTTGCAATCGTGTTATTAACTAATAATAACAGTTCCTTTTAAACTCATGCTTACTGCATTTGCATTGAGAACAGAGTTGAGTACAGTAGACATCCTTGTCTGTCCTGATTTCATGGGGGAGTTTTTCAAGATCTCAAGATAGCACATGATGTTTGCTTTTGGCTCTTTGTAGATATCCTTCACCACAGTAAGGAAGTTTTCTTTCAGTCCTAGTTTGCTGGAAGTTTTTACCATGAATGAGTATTCTATATTGTCAAATGTGTTTTCTTTTTTCTTGAGATAATTTCTATTATGTGGTGAAGTAAATTAATGGATTTGCAAATCTTATAATGAGCTTCCTAAAATAAACCATACTTGGTCCTGTTCTATTAAAATAAATGCTAACTGGTCATGTTCTATTATCTTTTAAAAATTATATACAACTGTAAAATCAATAAAAATAATTTTTAAGAGCCACTTAACCTGATAAATGGTAATACTGTAGTGGAACAAAATCACACTATAACTGACTACCCTCCAGTTTGAGATAAAACATACTGCCCCTCCCTGCTTCCATGGAGGAGTTCCCACTACTGGATATCAGAAATAGAGAGGGACAGAAAAGCCCCAGGAGATGAGGGTCAGAGACAGAAATATCAAAACATGTCTGAAGATGCAGGTGGTCTGGTTAGACTATAAATCCCTAGTCAGGTGAAGGAAGTGGGGAGCATGACAAATGGAGAAGCTAGAAGGAGGTCATGAAGGACACAAGTAAGAATCTCTTTGTTGGGTAGCAGTGCTGGGAAGCCCTTCCCTGACTCTGGAATTCTGAGACTTAGGGAACCCAGTCGGTAAGGAAACACTGCTTTTCTGTCTAGACAGGCAGAGAGTAGATCAGACCCTGTCCCCGGGGGGAACTTTTTGTCTCTCCCTTTCATCCCCCCTGGAGAAACAGCCAATCAACATGTTTGACTCAGCCCCTCTCTTAGCATCCTTCAGGCGTCCCCAGCCACTCTCGGGATCACACGTGGCCATTTGCAATCCCATCAAGGACCCAAAGTCATCCCACTGGACTGTCTCTCTGCAGTTGGTCTCCAGGTCCCATGAAGCATGTAAAGTTTTAGGTTCTACCACTTTTTTCCTCTGGACCCCTGATAAATTCTATGGGTGAGAGTCTGGTTTAATTGTTCTTCATTATCATCTGAGCTTGTGTCTTGGCTTTTGCTTTTATGTAAGTAGCAAGATGGTGTTATTCCTCTTTGTCTGCTTACTGACTGTGTTATTCTCTGAGGTAACTATCTCAAGAGGTTCTGTAGAAAATAATAAAGCCAAAATTTCCCCAGAGAAGCTTCATAAAGAACATCTCCAGAGCCAGTACAGATGAGCTGGCAGATCACAAAATTGCATTCAGATCTCTGTCCAGAGAAAGGTCAGGGCTTGGGGAAAATCAACGACTGCATCAGAACATCGGGAAAATAGTCTGCCAGCTGTTATGTGTAATTTTTAAAAAATCACCTGCAGTCTTTTTCATTGTGAAAATTGTAGACTTTTGCTCATTTTATTGGAGTCTATAGTTCATGATTCGAAGCAGGCATGTACCTGTATTACATTGTCTGAAGCTTTCCTGACCCCTCCCCCCCTCCACTCTTCTGTCCTCCCCATCCCCCACGGTTAATCAAAAGTAGGGCCTCTGTCAGCCTCTATTATAATATCCTGTACTTTCCTTTCATGGCCTCTAGCACATTTTTTAACTACATATTTAACTACATATTTTTAACTACATACATATACACTACATTTTTTAACTACATATCTGTTGTTCAGATATTTATTTCTATTTCCTCCTGGGTTCCTGGGTTTCCTCCTTCAGCTTCAGCACCTTGTATAAGTAAATATACAATAATATGTGTAAAATGGCCACTGACTAAACAAGTGTTCATTAGATACCGAGCTATATGCCAGGGGTTGCTGATAGAAACAGTGATGAGCAAAATACAAATTCATCAAATCATCCAGCCAAATGAGGATTTCAGGCAAAAAAAAAAATCTAATGGTTATAATACAATATAATACAATGCAATCACTTATAGCTAGGTTTCTGGAGTGTTCTATAAAGCAATGGCAGGCTGCTGGGGAAGTGCGGAGAGAGAAACACAGAGGGATAACGTTTAATTTATGTCTGGTGAGAAGAGGTTAGGACTGTCAGGTGGAGGGGAGATGAACCTAGACCCAGAGTCTTTATGTCTCCTGAGATGTACATAGAAGTTTCTTGTGGCTAAAAAGGAAGTTTTCATGAGCATTTATTGTAACTATTTTAAGGTAGTTCTCTCAAATTCATTCCAACTACTGCTAAAAAATCTACATAAATTCTCAATTATCCATGTTGATGAATTTTAGATATGTGTGTGTTTAACCTAAATACACTGTATACATAAGATAGACAAGAGTGGATGAGGTCATTTCTGCATGTTTTGATGAGGGCATGGAAGGCGTGTTTTTTCCTTCAAGAACTTTATAAGACTACTTATGAGACAGGGAAAGATCACTTCATAAGTGTCAAATCTTCTTTCTCTACTGCTTGTTTTTTTCTGAAGTTGAAAACTTCTGGAAATTTGGTAACACTCCAGAGAGAGAATATGGAGAAATAGGCACTCTCATAGATGGCTGGTGGGAATTTAAAATGATACACACCCTCTGTGGAGATAAATTTGGCAATATAGAGCAAATATTACATATGCCTTGCTTTTTTAAAAAAAAATTATCTTAGCAAACCTACTTCTGGGAATCCCAAAGTTATTCTGTTCAGAATACAAAAAGACATTTACAAAATGTTTTCCCATTACATTATCAGTAAGAGCAAGAAACTGGAAACAACCTATATGTCCTCCAATAAGCAACAAATTGATGAAACATGTGCCATCCATAAATGCAGCTCTATGCAACTGAGAGAACAATGAGAAATAGATCTATCTACTCTTAAGGTCTGCACTCCAGAATATACTGTTAAGTGGGAAAAACAATGTGGCCTCAAATTCATCTACAGATTCTACACAATCCCTGTTAAAATCCCAGCTGGCTTCTTTGCAAACATTGACAAGCTGACCTGAAAATTTACATAGACACTTAAAGTAATTGAAATCTAAGAAATTCAAGGGAATTACTAAAACAGTCTGGAAAAAGAAGAATAAAATTGGAGGGTTCACACTTCACAATTCGAAAATTTACTCCAAAGCTATAGTGATCAAGACAGTGTGGTGCTGGCATAAAGTTAGTCATGGGACAGAACTGAAAATCTAAAAATAAACTCACATTTACAGTCGGTTTGCTTTTGACCAGGGTGCTAAGACAATTCAATGGGAAAATGTCTTTCTAACAAATGGTGTTCGGACAGCTAGATACCCAAATGCAAAAGAATGAAGTTGGACTCCTACCTCACATTCTACACAAAAAATGAACTCAAAATGGATATAGACCTAAATCTAAGAGCTAAGACTATAAAACTCTTTTAGCAAAAGTAGGTGTTGATCTTTGTGACCTTAGATTAGGTGGTGATTTCTTGGCTAGGACACCAGAAGCACAATTAACAAAAGAAAACAACAGATAAATTAGACCCCATCAAAATGGAAAACATTTGTCCTTCAAAGACACCATCAAGAAAGTGAAAAGACTATCCACAGGATGGGAAAGAATTCTGCAAATCATGTATCTGATAAGGAACTTGAATCTAGACTATATAAAGGACTCCTACAATTCAATAACAAAAAAGGGAAATAACTCGATTTTAAAATGGACAAATGGTCTAAAAAGATATTTTTCCAAAAAAGATAAGTGGCTAATAAGCCCATGAAAATGTGTTCAACATTGCTAGACACTAGGGAAATGCAAATCAAGACCAAAAGATATACCACTATACACTGATTGGAAAGGCTACTTTTTTTTTTAAATGGAAAATAAAAGTTGTTAGTAAGGTTGTGAAGAAAATGGAACCACTGTGTATTCCCACTAGGAATGTAAAATGGTGAAATCACGGTGGAAAACATTTTGGTGATTCCTCTTAAAGTTAAATGTGGAATTACCATGCAATCCAGGAATTCCACTTCTAAGCATGTACTAAAATAATTGAAAGCAAGGACTCAAATGGGTACTTGTACACTGATGTTCACAGCAACATTATCACAACAATCAAAAGGTAGAAACCAGCTATATATCCATCAACAGAGGAATGGATCAACCAAACATGGCATATGCATCCACTGGAATCTTAATCAGCCTAGAACAGAACTAAAATTCTGGCACATGCTACATTATGAATGAACCTGGAAAACATTATGCCAAGTGAGATTAGCCAGATACCAGAGGGCAAACATGGCATGATTCCATTTAGATGAGGTGCCTAGAATACACAAATTCATAGAGACAGAAAATAGAGGTGGAAAAAGAAGGAAGAATGAGGAGTTATTTAATGGGTACAGTGTCTGTTGGGGAAGAAGAAAAAATTCTGGAAAGTACCTCGTGGTCATGTTTGCACAACATTGTCAATGCATTTAATGCCACTGAATTGTACACTTAAAGTGGTTAAAAGAATAAATTTTATACGATATATATTTTACTATAATAAAAAGTATTTTTAAAGAAGTTACCAATGAAGAGATGGAGGCATTTCATGAACAGAAAGAGATAGAATCTCAACTTTTCTCAATATACCTTGTTTTACAGATTTCACTTTGAAAACATAAGTATTTTACATAACTATAAAATAGAATTAAATTTTTAAAAGAATTCCAAAAAATGCAACATAAAATGACACAAAGTTACCTAAATATATATCCAGTTTGTAGCATAACCACACAGAAATGTGCTATTCCAAGTCACCTTTAAGCAATAACTTTACTGTACATCAGTACATGATATATACATCAATGACAAAAAATAATGGCAAAAATAAAGTGTTTGTAGTAATGGTATTGTAGGAGGTAGTGTTCATGTTGCTGTTCTGAGAGTGTTTTTTATATATGGTGGAATAAATCTAACAGAATGAAGGATTATTTGGTGAAACTTCCTTGAGATTTCCAACCCTAAGAACCAGGATTTTCAGTATTGAAGAAAGAAATCACTGGAATTATACTGATGAGATTAAGAATTTCTGTTGTCTTTAATGTCAATAAAAAGTGTCATTAAGATCTTCCAATGTATTTCCCTTAGGTTACATTTGTGTGTGCCTGTACACAATGTACATGAACCTACACCACGTCTCCATCTGTTCCCAGCTCTCTCCACTGAAAAAAACCTACTAACAGTGACAACGCTTCTATCATTCAAATAGTTTGGAGGAGGAGTCCTACAAGATAGCCAGGAGTATTTTTTTCATATCAGAAGATCAAAAAGCTATCAAAGCCTACTAGGGTCGCATCAAAATAACACATGATCCAATTTGACTATGTGTCTATTGGCCAAAGAATGAACATTATGAACAGAACATCAATAAGGGGGATAACATCAAACCTGTGAGTTTATTCTGTCTAAAAAATAAACAAAACTTGTTGTTTGCTTTGGGAGGTGTCTATGAAACCACCAAGTCATTTTGGAAAAATGATAAAGGAATATGGAAGCATTGGTTTTACCTTTCTAATGTGAACTCTGCATCAGAGCAGCCAAGTAACTGGTCAAAGGCGATTTCACTTTCTACAATACTCCAGCTAAAATATAAATTAGAAATGATAGAATTCAAATATCACAACCCCTAAACAATTCTTGGAGATAGCCATTCAGGAGATTAATAGCTGATAACACCTTGGAAAGATAGATTTATTTCTTTTTTTGTTTTGTTTTTAAGCTTTTATTTATTTGTTTGACAGAGAGAGACACAGTGAGAGAGGGAACACAGGCGGGGGAGTAGGAGAGGAAAAGGGAGAAGCAGGCTTCCTGCTGAGCAGGGAGCCTGATGTAGGGCTTGATCCAGGACCCAGGGATCACGACCTGAGCCAAAGGCAGATGCTTAACAACTGAGCCACCCAGGTGCCCCGATAGATTTATTTCTTATAGACCTTCTGATCAAAGTACACAACACCAACAGCCAAGGAGTGGAAGGAACCAAGATGCCCTTCAACAGATGAATGGATAAAAAAGATGGGGTTCATATATACAATGGAATTTTACTCAGCCATCAGAAAGTATGAATACCCACCATTTGCACTGACATGGATGGAATTGGAGGGAATTATGCTAAGTGAAATAAGTCAAGCAGAGAAAGACAATTATTATATGGTTTCACTCATATGTGGAATATAAGGAATAGAGCGGAGGACCGCAGGGGAAGAGGGAGGGAAAACTGAATGGGAAGAAATCAGAGAGGGAGACAAACTATGAGAGAATCTGGACTCCAGGAAAAAAATTGAGGGTTACAGAAGGGAGGGGGAAAGGGGATGGGGTAGTTGGGTGATAGGTATTAAGGAGGGTACGTGATATGATGAGCACTGGGTGTTATACCCAACTAATGAACCATTGAACACTATATCAAAAACTATTGATGTACTGTACATTGGCTCACGGAAGATAATAATAATAAAAAGGTACACAACACCATCCGTGAAGAAGTCTTGCCCTCCAAAATCAAACCTGAATCTAAGCCATGGGATCTAACCATCAATTTTCTTGAAGTAAAGAAAGTTGTGGAACATGGAGAAAGACATGACAAGAATGCAGTCAACAAAATTCAGACTACAGGAATGCTACAGCAAAATTGACTGGGTTTCTCCAACAGAAAGTTATTAGGACAAAAAGAGTCAGTCAAGGAAGCTATAGAATAAAAAGAATTTAAAGGCACATAAACCAAGGACGAAGTATGGACCTTGTTTGAATCCATTTATAGGACCTAAATATTCTATAATAGTTCTTTTGAAGTAACATTTCTAGAACTGGGGAAATGTTAACATCAAATACCTGATAAAAGGGTTGCTTGGGTGGCTCAGTGGGTTAAGCCTCTGCCTTTGGCTCAGATCATGATCTCAGGGTCCTGGGATCGAGCCCCGCATCTGGGCTTTCTGCTCAGCAGGGAGCCTGTTTCCCCCTCTCTCTCTGCCTGCCTCTCTGCCTACTTGTGATCTCTCTCTCTGTCAAATAAATAAATAAATAAAATCTTTAAAAAAACACCCGATTAAAAACTACTAGTTTGGATATTTTACATAGATTAGGAACTTACTCAAATGGGTTAGTTCCTTTCCCGATGAGATGACAATTTTTTTTTCCTTTTTTTTTTAATTGAAATGTATTTGACATATAACATTGTACAAATTTAAGGTATACAATATGTTAATTTGATACATTTGTATATCGTAATATGATTAGCATTGTGGTGATAATTAGCACCTCTATCTTGTTTTGTAATGATCCTTCCTTTTTACTGGTTAGAATCATTACATTCTAATCTCTTAGAAAATTTGATGATTATAATATTGTGGTCTATATCTATTTGACCATGAAGTGGATCTCTAGGGCTTATTTACCACTTGTTGCAAGGAGACAACATATATTAGACATATTAGGGTTGAAGAAAATATTTTTGTTATGTTTATTAGGTCTTTTAATATAAAAATATAATTAAAAAGTAAAATATAAAATAAAATGTAAATAAAAATAAAATTATTTATAACCCTACTATTTAGAAAACTGGTTATTATATTTTCAGAAAATATTTATTCATATATAAGCATATCTGTGTAATATATTTCTTTTCCTTTCATGGTTGTATGTGTATATCCTTTTGAAATATATCCTTTTCTTTAAGATTTATTTATCTATTTCATAGAGAGAGAATGCAGGGTTATGGAGGGAAAGGGTAGTGGGAGAGGGAGAGAGAGAATCTCAAGCAGACTCACCACTAAGCACAGAGCCCATGCACGGGGCTCCATCTCACCACCCTGAGATGAGGTCCTGAGCCAAAACCAAGAATTAGATGCTTAACCAACTGAGCCACCCAGGCACCTCTGACACATATCCTCTTTATGTACACTGAGCATCTACCCCATAATACATATTATAGTATGACACTGCTTTTTCCCTCAGCTTGTCTTCATAATCTTAAAATATTTTCATATCAGAATATAGATCTGCCTCATTTTTTAAAATTGTTGTACTGTGAATTTACATTAATTTATTCACATGCTTCCCTATTGCATGTAAATTATTTTTTATTTTATGTGATATAATGACCAAGTACATCTTGTTATGATTTTTCAAGTATATCCATAGTGAAATTTCCTGGCAATAAAATTACAGGGTCAAAAACCATGTGGGTTTTTTGTTCATTTTGTTTTTGAAGAGATATTTCTAAGTTGTCCTCAAAGGGTCTTTGGCCAAATTACCCTCCATCAGAGCGTAAGAGAGTAACCATTTCTCCATGTCCTCACCAACCGTGGCTCTCATCAGACCTTGATGCAAGTGTCCTCACTCTGATACATTGAGGAATAGAAGTTGTACATGCTTATTTGGATTGTGAATTTCCTCCCTCTGAATTTATAGCCCAGAGAATTTAGATTGTTGTCTCAAGTTAGTTCCAGTGTTATCCAAGCCATTAACCTTTCTTTACCTCAGCTTGTCATTCATGCTGTGACATTTCAGTTAAACACACACACACACACACACACACAGCAACAACAGCCAGATAGAGTTTTTGTAAACTGTTGAAGTCAGACTTCCCCAAACCTTGGGTTTTCTGTGTTGTCATGGCAAATGAATTAGGTGCATTAATACTGGTGGGTTGTTTTTGTTTTGTTTTGTTTTGTTTTTTGTAAGAATTTCACATTGGATGTATTTTGGAAAATTACTACAGAGCCACAAGAGGAGAAATATGATGGGCCACTGCTCCAAAGACAGGTTTTAAAATTCAGATCTGTTCTTAACAATTGGGACAGTATACTTTAACCTCCTCTTGACCCATTCCTGAGGGATCTCTTCTCACAAGAGCTAGCGCTTTTCCTAAACTGTGAAAAGCCTGCTGTGAGCACACCCTGTTCAGAGTGTGAAAAACATGGATTAATTGTTCTATCCTTCGAGTGCATAAGACAACATTGGTTCTTAAAAATTCTTCTATGGAGATGCCTGGCTGGCTGATGATTGGAAATGGCCCACCATTGGACTGAGAATAACCTAAAGGCATACAAATTGAATTTTGGGAGTTGACTAGAAGGGCATTTTTTTTTTTTTAAAGATTGGTTTATTTATTTATTTGACAGAGATCACAAATAGGCAGAGAGGCAGGCAGAGGGAAAGGAAGGGAAGCAGACTCCCTGCTGAGCAGAGAGCCCAATGCGGGGCTTGATCCCAGGACTCTGGGATAATGACCCAAGCCGAAGGCAGAGGCTTCAACCCACTGAGCCACCCAGGCACCCCTAGAATAGTTTAAATAACTATTCTAGTCCCTGGCCAGATTTTATTATAAGCTTTGGATGCTTTTTGTTTTATGAACTGTATTGGTCACTGTTCAGACAGTGTGTATGTTAACCATGTAGATTTAGATACAATCTTGCTTCACAATTTCCTAACATATGATTCTTGAATAAATATATAACCTCTCTATACCATCATCTTTTTTCCCTTACCCACTGTCCCTTTTTTTTAAAATAATAACTTTATTAAGGTATATCTTAAATGCCATAAAATTCACCCATTTCAAGGGAACAATGCAATGATTTTATGGAATGGTGCAGTAATCGCTATAAATCAATTTATAGATCTTTTTATTCTGTCAGTGAGATTGCTTTTACCCTTGTAGAGTTAATCCCCATTCCTACCCTGAGCCCTAGGCAACTACTGATCGAGTTACTATATCTCTACTTTTGCCTTTTCTGGCAATTTCGTATAAATTAAATCACCAATAAGTCATCTTTTGTGTCTGGCTTCTTCTCATGTAGCTTACTGTTTGCAGGGTTCACCCATGTTGTAGCCTGTGCTAGGAGTTCATTCCTCTTTAGTGCTGAATAATATTCCACTGTATGATTATACACATTTTGACCATTCACCAGTTAATGGATATTGAGCCCTTCTCCAGTTTTTGGCAATTCCGAAGAATGTTGCGGTGAGTATTTGTGTACAAGTCTTGGCATGGAAATATGTTTTTATTTCTTTTGGTTAGATAGCTAGGAGTGGAACTGCTAGGTGAAATGGTAATATTATGTTTAACTTTTTGATAGACTCACAAACTGTTTTCCAAAATGATTGCATCATTTACTTACATTTTCACCCACAATGTATCAGAGTTCCCTTTTCTCAGCGTCCTGAACCAACACTTATTATCACCTCTTACTTATTGTAGCTATTCAGATATGTATGATATTTGTGATTTTAATTTTCACTTTTCTAATTCCTAATGATGCTGCCCATCTTTTCATCTGTATTCTCCTTAATGAAATATCTATTTGTGTCTCTGCCCATTGTTTGATTGGGTTGTCTTATTAACAATCATTTTAAATTCTGGACATAATTCTTTATTGACTGTATATTTTGCACATATTTTCCTCTAGTCTGCTGCTTGCCTTTTCACTCTCTTAAAGGTGTCTTCTGAAGTGTAAAAGTTATGAATTTTGAAAATGTCTAATTCATTAATCTTTAATGGTCTTTGCTTTTGTATTATATCTAGGAAACTTTCACCTCTTCTTACGTCTCAAAGATTTTTTAATCTAAAATCTTTGTTTTATTCTAAAAATTTTATTGTATTTGCATTTACATTTATGTCTAGGACCCATTTGAGTTACCTGTTGTATATGGTGTGGTCTAAGTTCATCATTTTTGGAAGTGGATAGCTAATTGTCCCAGCACCATTTGTTAAACCAACTCTCCTTTCCCAGCACCTTTGCCAAAAACTAAACAACTGTGAGGATTTATCTCTGGACTCTTTATTCCCTTCCACTGATACGTAGGTCAATATGCCAGTGCCACACTGTCTTAATAACTGTAGTTTTATAGGACATTTAGAAATTGGAAAGTCAAAGTGTTCTTATTTTCTTCCTCTTCAAAATTATTTTGGTTATTCTACATGTTTTGCATTTCCTTATAAATTTTAGGAGCTGCTTGTCAATTTATGCAAAAACAAAAAGCCTGTTGGGAATTTGACTAGGGATTCCACTGACTCTGTAGATCAATTTGGTCATAACTGACATCTTAACAATATTTGAGTTTTCCAATCCATGAACATGGAGTAGTCTTTAGTTACTTAGATCTTCTCTAATTTTCCTAAGCAAAGTTTTATAATTTTCTGTGTAGGCATCTTGCACAAGTTTCCTAAATTTATTCCTAAGCATTTCATTCTTTTTGAAACTTTAGTGAATGCAACCATATTCTTTATTTCATTTTCATATTGTTCATTGCTTATTTAGAAAAATGCAATTGCTTTTTGTATACTGATCTAGTATCCTGCAACCTTGCTGTTTTATTTATTCTAGTAGGTTTTTTTGGTGGTTTTCTTATGATTCTCTATATGTAGAATTGTGTGTGATTAAAGATAGTTTTGTTTCCAATATGGATGTCTTTTAGTGATTTATTATTATTATTGTTATTATTTTCTTTTGGCTAATTACACTGGCTGGAGCCTTCAGTACTATATTCAATAGAAGTGAGACCAGACGATCTTGCTTTGCATCTGATCTTAGAGGGAAAACATTCAGTCTTTCCCCCATTAAGTATGTTGGTCACCATAGGTTTTATCACAGATGCCCTTTATTGGGTTGAAGAAACTCTCCTTTATTCCAAGTTTGTTAAGTTGTTAAGAGTTTTATCATGAATAACTGTTTTGTGGAATGCTTTTCCTGTATCTAATGGGATGATATGTTTTGTCCTTTATTTTACTAATATGATGTATTATATTACTTGGTACCAGGAGTTAATCTCATTTAGCCATGGTGTAGAATTCTTTAAATATGTTGATGGATTTGGATTGCTAACTTTTTTGAGGATTAAACCTGAATTCTTATGATCATTAAAAATGGACATACTGCAGTAACAATTAAATACAATACATAATAATAAGTACAATAATACACATAAAGTACCTAGCATAGTATCTGACACATAGTAAAAAGCTCAATCAGTGAGCATCATCACGTTGCTTATACCATTGGTAGTAAATGTCTTCATATAACATTTCATCTTATTAAATAATGGGAAATAACTGCATAAAATTAATCTGCTTAATACCAGAGCTATATTACATTCATGGGTGGAAGAATAAGGGTAATTAAAATAAGAGCTAATATTTACCCATTGCAAGCTATCTTCCAAGCTCTAGTTTAAGTACTTAATATGTATTAACTCACTTCCCAATAGCCCTATGAGATTTGTACCATTATAAGTGGGTGTGTTGAGGGCTTATAGAACTTGTTCCAGTTATAAAGACATTAAGGGGAAGAGCTGGAATTTGGACACAAGCAGTCTGGCCCTAAGACCATCTTCTTTATAGCTATGTTATGTGCCATCTTTTATGTTAATTGCTTTACAAACTGTATATCTAATATACTATTTGCCACGTGGTGCATAAAATTACTACCAATGTGCAGATAATCTCTCTGAGTTTAAGAGATTTGCTCTAAATTCACATGTGATATTTAAACCCAGACCTATTTGACACCTATTTATTTATTTAAGTAGGCTCCACAACCAATGTGAAGCCCAATGCAGGGCTCAAACTCACAACCATGAGATCAAGACCTAAGCGAAATCAAGAGTGGGATACCTAACCTACTGAACCAACCAGGCACCCCCATATTTATTTTCTAATTGCATTTTTCTTAAGTGTGTGCTTAACTGATTCCTTGATGAATCAATCAATATACTTTCTCTCCAAAACCTGAGTGCTTTTAGAAGCAGCAACTAATATCAGTAATTCATTTTCTTTGCTTTTCTAGATGATGATATTAGAACTGACCCTTGCTTAGGCAGAGTCTGAATGAAGATTTGGCACAACAGTTCTGCAGTAAGGAGCAGATTTTCCTAGGGTCATGATTTTCAAGTTTTTTTGACTGCAACCCATAGGAAGAAATATTTTTCATCACAATCTAGTAGATATCTAGTAGTCTCACAGAGACACACACATTCCTAAAACCAAAAGTTTTATCACCAATGTTCTTTTCTGTGCTATTCAATCTATTTTATTTCTTTTTTTAAAAAGTGCTTGTTAGAACCAACCAAAGTAATTTCATAACCCATTAATAGGTTATAAGCCACAATTTGAAAAATGCTGCATTGGAAATATTTTAGATCTCTTCCAATGCTCAGATTCAGATTTATCTCAAGATGGCTTCCATGAGAGAGCTTTCAAACATGAGTGACTTCTTCAATCTTAGTTGGTAACCATGCTAATTTATAATAATAGACTCAAAATGGGTGAAAGACCTAAATGTAGACAGGAGAGGAGAGTATAGGCAGCAACCTCTCTGACTTGGCTGCAACAACTTCTTGCTAGACACGTTTCCACAGGCCAAGGAAACAAAGGCAAGAATGAACTTTTAGGACTTCATCAAGATTAAAAGCTTTTGCACAGCAAAGGAAATAGTAGACAAACCAAAAGACAACCAAAAGAATGGAAGAAGATATTTGCAAATGTGTTATCAGATAAAGGGTTAATATCCAAAATCTATAAAGTACTTATCAAACTCAACATCCAAAGAACAAATAATCCAATCGAGAAATGGACAGAAGACATTTCTCCAAAGAGACATACAAATGGTCAAGAGACACATGAAAAAAATGCTCCACATCACTTGTCATTAAGGAAATACAAATCAAAACCACAATAGAATACCACCTCATACCAGTCAGAATGACTAACATTAACAAGTCGGGAAATGACAGATGTTGGTGAGGATGTGGAAAAAGGGGAACCCTCTTATACTGTTGGTGGGAATGCAAGTTGATACAGCCACTCTGGAAAACAGTACGGAGGTTCCTTAAGAAGTTAAAATAGAGCCACCCTATGACTCAGCAATTGCTCTACTGGGTATTTACTACAAAGATATAAATGTAGTGATCCAAAGGGGCATCTGTACCCCAAAGTTTATAGCAGCAGTGTCCACAATAGACAAGCTATAGAAAGAGCCTAGATGTCCAGATGAATGGAAAAAGAAGATGTGGTGTGTATACACACACACACACGCATGCACAATGGAATACTATGCAGCCACTAAAAATGAAATCTTGCCATTTGCAAGGACATGGATGGAACTAGAGGGTATTATGCTAAGTGAAATAAGTCAATAAGAGAAAGAAAATTATCATATGATCTCATTTGTATGTGGAATTGAAGAGACAAAACAGAGGATCATAGGGGAAGAGGGGAAAAAAATAAAACAAGATGAAATCAGAGAGTTTGAGAGGAGCAAGATGGCGGAGAACTAGGAGACCTAATATCAGGTCCCAGGAGTTCAGCTAGATAGTTATCAATCATTCTAAACACCTATAAACTCAACAGGAGACCAAAGAGAAGAAGAGCAACAATTCTAGGAACAGAAAATCAACCACTTTCAGGAAGGTAGGATGTGGGAAGTGAATCTGATGCAATGGGAAAATAGACCACAGTGGGAGGAGCCAGAACTTTAAGAAGTCTGCTCCACTGAGGGACGACACTCTAGAGGCTAAGAGGAGGTGGATCCCTTGTGGGGAAAAGTGTGGTCACAGGACCTTCAGGGTCACAGACAGACCAGAGGTACCTAAGTGTGGCAAAGCTCCCAAGTATCAGTAGCTAGCTACAGAGATTGAGCTAAGGCGGGGGCTTTCAGCTCAGACATACCTTAAACTGTGATCCAAGGCACAGTTGGACCACTGCTCTTTGGGCAGGGACCCCACACGTGGCAGATCTGGAGAGACCCTCTCCTTCCTCCTCTGGGAGGTGCAGGAGCGTGGGGCAGGAATCTGCTGGGTGTGGAGACTCCAAACAGGGCCGTGCGCCAGAGATAGGAAACTTCGGTCACAGGCCAGGTGAGCTCGGAGTGCAGCTGGAAACCAGGGAGACGGGAGGGATTGAGCACTGAGGAGGGGGGCCCAAGCTCTCAACTCCTCCGGGCCGGAGACTGGGAGGCCGCCATCTTTATTCCCAACCTCCAAAGCTCTATAGAAAGTGTTCAGGGAACAAAAGCTCCCGAGAGCGAACCGAGCAGACTACTTAGCCTGGCCCGTAGCAAGGGCGGTGCAATTCTGCCTTGGGCAAAGACATTTGAGAATCACGACAACAGGCCCCTCCCCCAGAAGACAGAGCTAGGGGAATGCAACACATAGAATTCATGGCTTTTTCCCCATGATTCTTTAGTCTTTCAAAGTTAAATTTTTTTAATTTCATTTTTTTCTTATTCTTTTAAAATTTTTCTCTTTCCTATCTTAACATTTTAATCTATTTTATCTTATCAATACTTTTTTTAAAATCTTTTTAAATTTTCATTGTTATAGTCATATTCTATCCCTTCCTGGTATTTAGCCTTATTTTTTGTATACATACAGGTTTTTCTTTCTTTAAAATTTTGGAATACAGTTTCCTCTAACAGATCAAAAAATACCCTAAATCTAGCACAAGGCTTTGTTCTAGTCTCCAGCCTAATCACATTCTTTCCTTTTTTTTTCTTTTTTCAACCAACTTCTTATCAATTCCTTTTTAAATTTTTATCTTTACAGTCATATTCCATCCCTTCATGGGATGTTTATCCTTCTTTTTGTACGTATATAAGTTTTTCTTTCTTTAAAATGTTGAGAGGCGGGGCGCCTGGGTGGCTCAGTGGGTTAAGCTGCTGCCTTCGGCTCAGGTCATGATCTCAGAGTCCTGGGATCGAGCCCCGCATCGGGCTCTCTGCTCTCTAGGGGAGCCTGCTTCCTCCTCTCTCTCTGCCTGCCTCTCTGCCTGCTTGTGATCTCTCTGTCAAATAAATAAATAAAATCTTTAAAAAAAAATAAAATAAAATAAAATGTTGAGAGGCAGTTTCTTCCAACAGACCAAAATCAAGTGTGTGGCTCTGTTCTATTCACCAGTTAAATTTTTAAATATATATATATATATATATATATATATATATATATATATATATATA